>NC_056729.1:664076030-664376030 GCF_019279795.1 Protopterus annectens
TTTGTAGTACCTGATCAATATAAATTCTGCATGGGTCTTATTTTGTATGTTTCATGCCCATGTAGCCTGAAAATGGGATATTGTGGGCTTTGGCCAGAAGTGCCGTTTCATTAGGCCTTTGGTACTACCAGTTGCTATATCACTTTTCTCTCTGGACCTGCCTTTAGCAGTTTATTCTTTGTACAATAACCATTTGCCTCTTTATTTAGACTTCAACTGCCTTTGAGCATTAGGAACCTCAGTTACCTACCTCAAGTTCTGTAAGGTGAGTCTATGTCAAATTATCAGCATTTCAGAAACTCAAAAAAAAAATATTGAAGAGACCATATGATTGAGTTTCCAAAAATTCAAACATCAAAATAAAAACAAAAAAACACAAAAATCTACCTTTTTTATATTTTTGCAGGGTGGCAAGCCCCCCTGTGCCCCCATCCCCCCTGCAAATTATATATACCAACTCCAAGATCACACTACAGTGAGAAAAAAAGGTAAATTTCCCAATCCTCGCTGTACCACAATCTCCGTTCAAAAGCTTCATGTTTTCAAAAACTCAGTCATATGGAATTGACCATTTGCAGTTTGAGTTTCTGAAAACTCGATCAGCTGACAGGGACCCTCTGTAAGGTAGGGTCTGAAACCAAAGCATGTCTCAACTCTTTCTTTGTGACCTTAGAAAGTCTGATATCTTCTGCAGTGATGACTCATTCATTACCACCTAAGTCTTCTCTTAAAGTAGTCCCTTCCAAGCAAACCCCAGTACCTTTCAATAGGTGTGGTTCATATTCAGGCTTACTGCCTCTAACTACTCCCCTGCAAAATAGCCACATCACCTGCCTTAGTTGGAGGTGTGCACAGTGTCTTGGTCTTGCCACTGTTGCCTTTCCCATGTGCTTTCCTCCATGCTTGGTTGTGTGTAACCACGTGTACACAACTGCACATCAAAATTAGTTCATATTAGACAGCCACAGGGATACCATTGAATGCTGCCTTCTGCTTGTTCCCATACTCTCCTTCCCAGTCCAAGTAAACTCAGGCCAATGGAGTCAGAAAAGGTGCCCCTGTCCAGGCCACAAGTAAAATTAACTGCTGGGCAAATGTTGCTCTTTGTTAACCACTAGAGGCTTAACAGTAGTTAAATCTGATGCTGCAGCTCACTTGCCAACTCTGTCTTTCTCTTCCACCAGGATAGGATACAGACCCTTAAGGCAGTTTGGTGCAGAGGCTGTCTCCAGACAAGTTGCCACTATCATAGTGCTAGCCCTGCTTGCTGACTGACTTGGTTTTGTTCCCTGTCTTGTCTTAGTGGACACTGGTACCATGCATGACCCTTTGGTTACACTGAAAATATTTGATTCCAAAACTGTGGGATATACTAGATCTGATGGCTTCATCCTTTATCTGTGAAACCTGCTGTGATGGCTTAAACTACCCACATGTGTCCCTTTTATACCTATGTATAATACTGCAAACCCTCTTCTTGTGCAGTTGTGACCTCTTAGATAGAGGTCCACATTTTGTCCCATCTCTTCCGCAATGTTACATTCCTGGTCTGCCAATCGAATTGTCTTGTCTGCAGGCAGCACACTGAGCACTTGCTCCCTTGCCAGATCTTGTGTGTTTATGTTTTAAAATATTCAAATAAGCAAGTGATAATGCATGATAGGGTGTGTATTATTGGGGAAGTAGTTCCCGCCCAGGGGTGCTGTAAAGTCCAACCCACAGGCTCTCTAGAAGGATATTTCCCCCAGTAGTGCACAGCCTGGAAGGCATTACTATGCTTAGAGAATGGAGTGTTTGTTAAAATTGTTATGGTATTTTTTTATTATTATACCCCCTTTTTTCTTTTATATATTTTTGATATAAAGTAGTTCCTCTGCCAAATGTTTCAAACTTGCTGTATCATATGTAAGTGGTGATGGAGGAAGTATTTTACATCCAAAATATGTTATGAATAGGATTTTTGCTTGGAAGTCTTTGCATAGGTATTTTATTACCCCATGCACACTCCAAAGAATTTTCCTCAGGTAGATGGCAAATGTTGGACATATCTCTCAACTGTCCAGATTTTCACAGAATGTCTAGATTTTTGCTTTATATTTTTGGTCTGTGTCTCATAAAATTTGTGGTTTCTGGCAAATCACTGAGAACTGATGTCACTAAATAATGACATACATTTGAGTTTCAGACTTCATATACTTCAGATAATGCCTGCTAGCACAAATCCTGTTATTTAAGTAACTTTATTAGAGCAATATTTAAAATCTGTTTCTAATTTTAGGCCTTTGCCCCCCCCCCCATTATTTTAAGCTTTGTCCAGATTTCTTGCATTAAGACGTTAAGAGGTACGATGTTGGAGGTGTGATGGGGAAGAAAGAGGTAACTGGGAACATATGTTTTGGAAATGTAATGAGTTGGCAGACTTTAAAAATTCCCAGCAAGGTACTCTATCAGAAATATTGGGTGAGCAAAGGGGTGTAACTAAGGAAATGTTTTCTTTATTTTATGTTTAGTTGGGATACAGGATCTGAATTGGCTAGACATAGTAAGGCCTTGTTAAGTTTAATTCAGGTGTCTTCCAAAAAAACAGTTACTAGAAAATGGAAATCATAGTCTAAACCAATTGGATTTGAAGTAGTGAATATTGTAACAGAGATAAAAGAGCTGGAAACGGGATCATTAGAAAAGGGTAGGAGCAAATCATATAGACAAATGGAAATTGTAGGAACAATGCATGCAGAATAATGTTTGGAAAAGAGTGAGGTTTAAGGGAAGATAGGAATTTATCAATTTATGTAATACTGGATTGATAATTGTGCAAAAGAATATATGTGATGTGTAATGTTTGTAACTGTGAACACGTTAACATGGTTTGTTTTCTTTTATATAACTGTATGTTTGCCTATGTCTTAAGGGATAACATATTTTTTTTACATCTTTATTGAATTATTTAAGTATTTAATGTCTACACGCTTTCAGAAGTTCAGACAGGCTCACACACGTACACAGAAATAACATAAACACACAGAGCAGTTACAACTAGTTTGAGTAAATATATCTCAAATGTTTAATACAGAGCAAAGTAATGAAAATAAAAAATAGAATGGAAGTCATTGCAGCTGTTCCCCCCTTACTTCTTTACCATACATGATTTTTCCACATACTGCTGCTCTGTCCTGTAGAGTGGACTACATACTGCTAAACCATTGAAGATTTGGGTCAGTCAATAATGGCAGACATTAATGTTTCATATTTGTTATAGTTAAAGGTGACGGACCGCCTATTGCAGTCTAAAAACGTTGCTGTCATTCTTTCTCTCTCTCATACACATTTATTTTCTCTTCTTTTTGTATGTTTACTCTTTTTAATTTTATGCTCACTAAACAGCATGGTGACCATTTGCATTTTTTAATGTCTGAGCTCCATGGCAACTTAATATTCTGACACAAAGTGGTGGAGTGTGTTTTAGGAGGCATTACCTGTACATTAACACCCTGCTGGAGAACATTGGTTCTTCAATTATTAAGTCCATGTACAGGTTGCCAGTTCTCTAAGCATTATTTAACTTTATCATAATTCAAATCTGTATCATTTAATTTTGAGATGGTATACATTGTCTTATCCATGAACATAAGAATTAAAAAAATGTCACCCACTACCCTTACTCAATTTCATACTGATTGCATACCTTTTCAAATGCTTGAATAAAGTTTAGTTATTTCCCTCTTTGTGTCATTGAAATAATTTGGTACTGACTTTGGTATCTATGGTTTCCTTTTCTGTCTCCACAAGACTCATGTCTTTGGTGAAGGACCAACATTTCCCTTTCATGTTGGCACTGCTTTTCTCTTTCTTCAGCTTGCTATCTGTTTTAACACCTTAGATCATTTAATTATCTCGGCTCATGAAGCTCCAGACATTTCATCTCTAGGTGAAATCGTAATTCTATCTCCCTCATTCTGCACACATACAGCACTTACCAAGCTGTTCCTTACATAGTGCACTGTGTTCCAGATGCACAGTTGGACTGTACACTTGGAAATGCTGGCATGTAAAATTCCCTTAGTTTTCCTTTCCTTACCTGGGATACAGACATCTTGGTGTATTTTTCAGCCTGTTTCTAAAACTGTTCTTATTAAAAATAAAATAACTTGATATGCAGTCTATGTCTCTGTATTTTTACCTTGTAGCTGGAATGGTACACACATCTTTGGCGACAAAACTGTTTTACAGGCTAAATAAGTCCAATTACAATATCCACACCATTGTGAAGAACAGTCAGTGACAGATAGATGGAGATTTGAATCTCATCACTGTGAAAATACAGTCGACAATAGGCTGCAGTTTTTTGATCTGCTGCACTGCCCACAGATAATCAGAAATATGATGACCACCAGAGTTATGGTCTGTCTTAAGTTACACCTCTGAAACTAAACAGATTGAAGTACAAGTAAGGCATACATATAGGAATAGCTTAATAACTCACTAAGGTTAGATTGGCCTCAAGAATATGCAAGGAATGTGCACTGTTTCCCCAAGTATGGGACTACACCATGCACACATACTTCTCAACTGTCCAGATTTTTGCCTCATATTTTTGATCTGTTCTTCATAAAATTTGTAGTTTTCTGGATTTTTGTGGCAAATCACTGAGGATTGATGTTACTAAATAATGGCAGGCAGTTGTGTTTCAGACTGCATATCCTTCAGAAAATTCATGGTAACACAAGACCTTTTATTCTGGCCACTTTCTGAGTTTGTAAGAGCAATATTTAAAATTTGCCCCCCCCCCTCCCCCCATTATTTTTGGCTTTGTCCAGATGTTTTGTGCACACCCAACAACAGGCTTCACACTGAAAGTGAAGGATTGGTGTAATGGTTAAGGTGTTTACCTCATAAACATAAGGTACAGGGTATGTTTCTCACTTTTGGAAGGGAAACGGAGTAGGCTTAAAATGGCCCACAGAGGCAGCTATCATAGTAATTACCTGTGAACACACCACTGAATATAATCTCCAGACCCCTTTCACAGCACTGTCTGGGTTTCCCTGCCTTCCACTGGTCATTTGAGTGTAGTAACTGTACTTTAACTCTTAAATTCATGCATAGATTAGTTTCCAGGGAAAGCTAGTAATATTCTTCCATGCTACCACATTCTGTCCTAGACCAAGGTAATAATCTGCTACTACCCCAGATTACCTGACTGAAGAACTTGCAGCTAGTGTTCTACTCTTCTTGATAAGGCAAATAATTATAAACACACAAGGTAGTGAGTAGAAGAGATGTCTGGCTAGTTAGAGGTAGATGGCACCATATTTTCATCACTTAACAATAAATACCCTCTTATCAATTAATAAGTAGACAATCGGGTACAAGCTTTCAAATGTAATTAAAATAATTCACTTAAGGAAAATGAGTTAAGTAGCACAGTTGACAAATATGGAGAGAAGAATAACATAGCACAGGGAAAGCAGAAAATGATCACTTTTCCTAAGCAAAAGAATTATTAAGCTCTAAGTCACAGAAAACATCACTGGCAGAGACATAAGTACAGAAACAAACTCACAGGACTATGCATTACAAGCTTCAGGGTAGTAGTTCTTATAGCACTTTTCTGTTCATTAAGCTATATGGCCTATGTATCTTCTGTGCAGAAGTGACAGATGCAATTAAACTGAGTTTCAGATTTACCTGCTAATGACTTTGTTTTCCTGCTCTTGACTATGTATATCTTCCTAATTGTGCTTGTTATAGCTTTTTCTCTTCCTGGTGTGGGAGTAGTCACTGATCTTCTAATCAAAAGGCAGAATAATTAGTTTTTGTTTCACATGTGCTGTACATTTCACATCCTGTGTATAATTACTGTACTTCTCAGCAGACTGCAGTTGTCAACTTTATTTACAAACTCTGTAATTTTTACTGCTTAGAAAAGGGTTACAAATTCTCACATCTTTTCATGCCACTGAAAAACACAGTTGCATATTCACACATTTTAGTTTACTTCCTGCATGTTTTATAATGCTTACATGCAACTCAGAAATCTGTCAGTCTGGTTCAGGAAATAGTGGCAGATTTATTCTCAAACTTCATAATGTTGATGCACTGAAGTGAGTGGCACTAGCCCTGTATATAACATACTTCAGTAGAAGATCAGATTTTTTTATATTATTGTTTACTTATCAAGTAACTGAACTGATCATTTGTAGATTATGTATTGGCACAGCCTAGGTCAAAAGGATATTGTTAAATGTACTATAGATGAACAGAAAAAAAAAAGTCTGCTCAACTGTATCTTGGCATCATTTTAGTCAGTTCTGGCCTTCATTTCTTCAGAAGATGGCTGTTTTGAGAATGTGTCACATTCAACAGTATTTATTCAGCAGCTTTTACAGTATTTGTGTTTCCTCCTACTCTATTACTTCATCTTAGTTTTTCTGCTTCTTGTTCTCTGAAGTGTTCAATTGCATCTATCAATTGCTGCATTTATTGCTGCGTGTTTTTAGCCTAATTTTAAGTGTTATTCTAAGCCTCTTAGTTTTGGTTTAAGCACTTGGGCTTTAGGCCCACCCCTCTGCTCTCCCTGGCCTCTCTCCCACAGATTCTGACAAATATGGATGGACAGTTTCCTACGGTTTCTCCTGCCAGCCTGGTTGATATAGGTATCTTGAGACAGTGTAACAACTGCCTCATGTACAGATACAACCATCTACTACTACCACCTAGGAACACAATTTGTGAGAGATGCAATTACATAAAGAAGCTAGAGTCTGTGCTCTTTCCCTCACAAGCCAGTATATCTGGCACTGAGAAGGTTGCCAGCACAATCACTACACCTCAAACACCACCCACAGCTACACAACACACACCCACATATGCAGAGATTCTCAACAAAAACAAACCCAAACAAAGGAGACCTCAGAGGCAAAAACACATGAGAACTCCACGCCACATACCATGCATAGTTCACACACCAATGTCTCGCAACCACTAGGGCCTAACCATAAACCCAACATATTAGTCATAGGAGACTCCATTGTGAGACACACAGATGTGCCTCTCACCAAGCTGGATAAGGAGAAAGTCACAGTTAGTTGTTTGTCAGGTGCAGGAATCCGCCATATTACACATGCACTGTCAACAACAGTTACTGTTATGACTCTGTCATAGTCCATGTTGGCATGAATGACTTGAGACGTACCTCCTTGGACTATGTGAAGTGACACATGATTGAGCTCACTGAATATGTGTCCCAGGCAGGTATGTCCCTAGCCTTAAGCAACATTCTACAGTCAGATGCCTCAATACAAACAGAAAATGATTGACTTTAACAACTGGCTTAGTTTCTGGTGTCATTCCAGGGGGATGCAGTACCTGACAGCCTGGGGAGATATGATCGACATACCACGATGCTTTGCTATAGATCACCTGTATCTGTCTTATTTGGGCTTCAGGCTTCTGTCAAAGGCCCTTGCCTCCTCCATAGTGCCTTTTTTAGGAATAATCATGAGGCCGATAAAACCAACATAAAAATTTCAACAAAAGCAAATTAAAGGTTATGCTGCTAAACGCTAGGAGTCTAAACATGAAACTGCACAAACTGCTAGCACTCTTAAACCTGGAAGATGCTGACATTTGTGCAGTCACAGAAACCTCATTCAAAGCTGTGGAGAGCACCCCAGCCTTACCTGGTTACTCATCCTGTCATACATTCAGACCCCAAACTGTTGGCAGCAAAGTCAAAGGAGGTGGAGTTTCAATATATATTAAAGACACACACACCTCCAGGCTGGTCAAACAGTATGATGCAAAGGAGACACTCCAGGTGCAGTTAACCATTGACAAGACCCCTATTCAAATTATAGCTAGCTACAGGCCCCCAAATTTAACTCGATGCCCACTCCACCTATCTGGACCTCTTCAAATCTATCAAGATTCAACCCTTTACCCTGATCCTGGGTGACTTTAATTACCCAACTATAGATTGGAAAAACTACTCATGCCAGAACACAAATGCCCAAAGATTCCTTGATTTTTATCAATGCAAATTCTTTGGAACAGCAAGTCGATATCCCCACAAGAGGTGAAAATATCTTGGACTTGGTATTAACCAACATGAGTAACCACTGCCACACTCCTACAGTATCATCCTCCTTGGTAAGATGCGACCGTAAAGCGGTCACTTTTGAAGTCACCATCTCCCCTGACCCCCTTCTAGCTAGGGTCAAACAAAAAAAACTTCTCCAAAGCTGATTGCACCCTCCTGAGGGATGGTATAAACAACTTCACAGACCCCTCCCCCACTCTAGGAACTGGCACCAATGTCCAAATCTACTCCAAAGTACTATACGAGCATTTGTATAGATGCATGGAATCAGGAATACCTGACAGGACAAAATCCTCCTCCTCAAGGAAGAGTAAACCTTTCTGGTGCATATCTGCAATAAATAAGCTCTATAACAAAAGGAAAAAATTGCTGTCCAGGACCAAGAAGGAGCAGATGCCCAATTGGAAGCAATCTCTCCTTAGCCTGAACAAGCAAATATGAGCACTAGTGAAATCCTGTAAAGCCATCTTCCAGTCTAAATTGACCACATCTCCTAGAGACAATCATAAGGCCTTCTTCACATTTGTCAGAAATCTCAAAGGAAGCACCTAGATCTGTTCAGAACTGGTGGTCAAGGACACCACATTACACAAATGCTGTAGATATAGCCAATCTACTGGCTGACAGATTCAGTGAAAATTTCTCCCCTCTACACCCCCCATCAGTAAATCAGGACATCCCCAGTACCTGCCCCCCACCCCTTATGTCTAGGGAACAGGTCATCATCACTGCCCTCTCAAAGGCAAAAAATACAGCCTCCATAGGACCCAATAACATCACAGGCTGCATCCTACATGAACTCAGGCATGAACTTGCAGCACCATTAGGCATCCTATTCAACCAAAATACCGGCTTTGTCCCAGCTGAGTGTAGGACAGCCACTGTCATCCCTTTACACAAAGGTGGAGCATCCACCAATCTGGGAAATTATAGACCCATCAGCCTAACTAGCCTGTGATCTGCAAGGCCATCGAACGAATTATCATGGGCCTCATTAACAGGGACACTGGCAATCTCCAAACACTCAACCCCACACAGTTAGGCTTTGTCAAGGTGAGGCCATGTCTGTTAAATCTGGTTGACTTCTTTGAGACAGTCAGCAAAGCCATGGACAAGAAGAAGACGGTGCACACTGCCTACCTTGACCTGGCCAAAGCCTTCGACACTATTCCCTACTCAGGCATAGTAGATAAACTTTCTTAACTGGGCATCAATCTGTATGTTACCAGATGGGTAGCAAACTGGCTCACTAATATTTTATTTATTTATTATTTATTTTATTTATTTTACATTTGTTGACCAGGCTAGTACAACTGGATACATGTCCATTTTCAGTAGAGGCCCGGGGAAATGAGCTCCAATTACACTAATAATTCAGGAAAATAAAAATGGAATACATTGTCAATGGAGATTACAAAGTTTACAAGACAATACAGTACTACTAGAAACATATATAGGAAAGGGTTTGACAATCATGTAGAAGACAAGAAAGAAAGAACAGATTCAAACTATTATGGTAGTTTTGAAGAATAATGCTCAAAGTGAAAAAAAAACACAAACAAGTTAGTATATATACAAAGTGGAGCACGTGGTCACAGCAAGTTGATTATTACAGAATACATATTCTGTGGTAGTTACCAGAAGAGGCAAGACTAGATATCAGAGTAAGGAAGCTTACTGTCCCACTTTAAGGGTATTGGAAGGGAGGATAGCAGTAAGGCTGTACAGGGGGATGTTTGTCTGGATTAGTACATGGGCATAGCCATTGTGATTTAAGGAGCACTTTTAGTTGTCTTTCGAAGAGTGGTTATGATGTAAGGGATGCTATTTTGCTTTGAAGCCTATTCCAGGTTTTCCCCACAGAATTAGAGAAAATAGAATCACCTGCTTTGTTGTAGGACTTTTGGATGGTTACTAGTAATTTATCTGCTAAGTGAAGGATAGTAAGATTTTTGTAGGGGGAGATGAGGCTACAGAGAATAGGAGTATTATTTGGATGATACAAAATCTTATGGGTGATAGTAATTTGTTGAAGTTGTAGTTAATAGAACCCACCTAATCAAAATAGGGGAAGCCACCTCAAGCAGTAGACCCATAACGAGCGGCGTACCCAGGGATCGGTCTTGGGGCCTCTGTTATTTAGGATATACTTCTCTGAGGTGCAGGCCAAAACTAGTGGGCTATGGCTGACCAAGTTTGCAGACTGCAAGCTGGGTGCAGTCATCAGTTCCCCAAGTGATGTGGACGTCCTCCAAGAGGGTCTCGCCCAAACAAATGACTGGTGCCAGAAACATGGCCTCAAGCTGAATTCCAAAAAATGCATCATCTTCCCCTGTGGGGAGAGTGATGTCCCCACATATTATCACATTAATAACAATGCCCTAAGTACACAATCAGTAGTGAGAGATTTGGGCACCCAGGTTGATAGCAGCCTGACCTTTGACCACCATGTTGCTTCTGTTGTATGAAAAGCTTTCTACATGGCCCACCTCATAAATAAGGGTATCTCATCCAGGGACAAAGAGGTCATAACATCCCTGTATTCTTCCCTTATAAGGCCAATTAATTACAGTGTCCCCTTCGGCATGTACTTCGCAAAGCACATGCAGCAGCTGGAGAGACCACAGAGGTCCCTCACCAGGAGAATCCAGGGCCTCAAACATCTACCCTACATAGATAGGCTAAAAGCCCTGTCCCTCTACTCAGTTTCATACAGACTCTTCAGAGGTGACCTCTGTCTGGCATGCAAAAATCTCAGACCCCCACCTTGATTGGACTGCTGCATATCTGCAAGTCAAGCTCCACTCAAGCAACCCATACCTGAGACCTCAACCTGGTCTGTGATATCAATACGACTTGTTGGCGGGACAGATTTGTGTCCCAGAGACTCTCCCTGTCCACATCAAGCAGAGTACCTCATTATCCCTTTTTAAGTGCAACCTGGATAACTGGATGGGAAACAGAAAATACACCCCTGGGATTCCACCTGTATCCATACTGGACAGGGGCTTTAGGTGCTGACTTGTCTAAACATGGGCTAAACTCTTAGCTAGGCTTATAAGAACCTCTGGGTCGATAGCTTAGTAACCTCCTATGATCCTGTACATTTTTGATCGCACATTGAAATTTGCCTGTAATAACTAATTTGCTGAAGTATTTTAATGTGTTCTTGTGTGGACAAAAAGAGCTTGAGTCAGCAATTGTTCCATGACGTAATGTAATCTTTTGAAAAGACATTTGTCAACAAAATGCTTTTTTTTTTTTTGATTAAGCTGTGGACTTAATAATGTGTAACATACAATTTTTTTGGCGAGGGGTCTTATTACACACACACACACACACACACACACACACACACACTTGTTATTCGTTATTCGTTATTAATTGGAGGCCATAAAAACATAGTAAGTGCAAAACTTTGAAAGTACTTCACCACTTTGCACTTTCAGCTGAAAGTGTGTTGAAAATCTGCTGTTAATGAGTGACAAATCATCATAAAGATCACAACATAAAACAACACACAAAAAGCACTGAAAGGTTTTCATTCTGATTGCTTGTTTAGATGTTTCTTATACTTGATGGTGGTTGTCACTGCTAAAACTTTAAGAAGAGCAATACAATTAGATAGTCAAAGGTTCTGCAAGCTTTTGTTGCACAAAAATATAAAAAAATTCAGATTTAGAGAATGGGATGAGTCCAAATGCAGATGTTGGCCAGTAGTTCTTTATCATGTCTAAAAAGAAGCAGACTCTACAAAATGAGGGTGTAGATGCTTTTCATGATACACGAGTGCCATTTATTCCTTCTACATTTGTAATTACGTGTCAGTCACCCTTATACATAACATGCTTTTATCCCAGCATTCCATGGCATAGCATACTTTGTTTCACTTGCAGTACATTTAAATTTGCTCCACCTTCTGCTTAGAAATGGATGGTCATCTGTCCTGCTACTAAGTAGGTTACTGAATCATTAAATTATTATTTTTTTTTATTATTATTTTAATGTGAAACAGTGTTTCTAGTCTACATCATAGTGGGAGTTCTTATCCTGGGATGTTATTTGGACTCGCTGGCTGTCAGTAAAGTATTTTTTTCTCTATTTGTTTGCTCTTTGCAGCTGACGGTCAGCAGCCCCCAGGATGTTTCCTCATCTATCAGATCAGCCAGGCTCTCCTTGCTACCCCAAAAGTACTCTTACTCCATGCTTGGGGCTGATGAGGAGATTGAAGCACCCTGGAGCAGCATTGTATTGCTGCCTAGGAGTGTTTACATTGCCCTAGATGTCCTCATAGTGATGTTCAGAAACCAACTTCTGTTATAAGCTGCAAACAGCCTTCTCCCCTCCAGCACCGTTTTGTGGTGATGTGCAAGAGCATCTGCCAATATTTAGTTTGTATGTAAGAATATTTTGCTGCTAGAAAAGGATACCTGTCCTCAGTACTACAAGATACCTGTGCGAAACTCCCATCAGAAGTACTGCTGAGGCTCCATTTCTGCCCTTGTAACTGGGCCTGCAATTCCTCTCTAAATTTGCTTGTAAGCTAAAGTGCATGTAACCCAATTATTTTCCAACTTACACTGTCCTGTGTACAGCTGCCTGAACATCACCACACCTGTCTCCTGTTTCTACCCTCTTTTCCTTACTCTGTTGTCCCTATTCTCATTTTTACCAACCGTACCTACTGCTTATCCCTACTGTAGTTGCTGACTCATTCCTTGTTCTTAACTGTTGCTGACACCACTGACCTCTTCCTCTTATTTTCACAGCCACTAAGAGCAACTCTACTATACCTTTGTCCCACCAGTTAAGTTACTTTCCACCCACTCCCATTGGAACCGCTACAGGACACTGCTTCCTTGCTTTCAATAGCCTCTACTTACTGTTCTCACTGATTGTTTCTGTTGCCGACCCACCTTTTCAGGTGTGGCCCCACTCATTGGTATAATTTTTTTTTTAGCTATTCTTTTTACTGAATTATACCCTTTTGTTAGTTTCCATTATGACATGAATGTATGTAGTTATGTATACATCCCATGTATGGCATGACTGTATGTAGTTATGTATTCATTCAAATTACTTGTAATGTAATCTTTGTTGTTGTTATTCTTTATCTGTGTGGAGTTTTTCTCCTCGGCTGTCCACTGAAAATGGGCCACCAGTCCAGTTTGACTAACCTGGTTAACAAAAGACAAATAAAGAGTAATAAGTAAATAAACAGATTAGTCTGTGTTCATCTTTGATAGAGAAAGTCAGTGATTTGTTGTCTTCCTTCCATGGTGGATATACAGCTCATCATTCCGGTTAGTCTGGTCTCAGCTCAGAATTTATTTACCTGTTTTTATTTATTCATCATTTGTTAAGTCTGCAAGTGGGTTCATTAACCACAATCTAATTGGGGTATGTCAAATGTGTACATAGAGAGCGATCTATATTTTGATGTTTCCGTTTGTGATAACTGGGCAGTAATTTGAAAGCATTTTATTAAGGTTTACATTCGGTTTTGCTGTCATTATTCTCATCAGGAAAACTAATATCATTAAAACAAGTTTATATTGTAACAACCATTTTACTTATCCAGTAAAAGAAAAGCATCATAATGAAAAACGGTCCACTCATCATACCAATGTTGTTTGATTTATTCTTCATGTGATATATTAAGTGGACACTAGATGGCAGTCAAAGATCATTAAGAAGCAGTAATTCACTTGAACAATATTTTGAGTTCAATTCTTTAATACGTAAATCTGTACTTTTCATAAATGCTTTTGGGTCGTCCCCTGGTTTTTCATATAAAGTTCTCCTCCCATGAAAGAAACATTACAACCATCAAGTACACTGTTTCTGCTTAAATACTTATTCCAGTCTTCAATACTATAGTGATTTTCACGTAATAATAATTGCACTAGTTTAAACAATAATATTAGTGCTACCATTGTTATAGGTGCAAATGTAGCCAGAAGCCAAGGAGGGACATATAAGACTAACAAGTCTCTCAGAAACGAATACAAACACCAACAGCAAAGTCCACAGCAGAGAAACAACAGGCTGCAGCAAACTGTAGTTTAAAGTCTTTTAATAACCTTTAAAACCCAAAAAACATCGAATATCTCAAGCGCTTTCGCCTGGTTCCTACCAGGCTTTATCAAGATACAAACATAAAAAAGTAATGCCCTTAAATACAATAACCATTGGTCACATGGTGTTTTTTTAATTGCTTCAATTTAAGTTAATTAATCAATCAGAATTACTTCAATTGAATTCCTTTAAAAAACAAATGTTAAAAACCTCACCCACATTTTTGCATTGCAAAATATTTAACAAGCCATATACTTACAAAAAAACAATACATTAATACCAAAATACTTCCAGACACATCGTTCACTGTTAAAAAACATTCTTTCAACCATATTATATTAATGTTCTATCTATAAAATTCTAAAAAAAATATATGTAATATATATATAACCATATATAACACTACAGTTTCGCTTTACGTAGTTTGAGTACACTTGAAATACTAATACTGTCATTTAAACCTGGGGACCTAGCTGCGTCTAATTTTAACTGCCATATAAGTTCTCTATATTCCAGGAATGTTTCCCAGTCTCCTCCCCTAGGGTCCTGTGCAACCTGCTCCAGTACCATAAATTTAAGTTTCATATCAGGGCACTGTGTATAGTGCTTATAAAAGGCGTTTGTGTCTTTTTTTTTTAGTGATGTCATTTACATGTTCATAAATTCTTCGCCTTAAAGGCCTTTCTGTCTTCCCTATATAAAAACTCCAACATAGAACACAGATCCCCATGTAAACCACACCCTTGGTTGCACAATTATAATATCCAGTTGTATGGACCTTAAAGTTCCTTGAAGGTATATATACACTACTATCATTAATAATCAGAGAACACTGTCTACAGGCACCACATTTATGTGTGCCTATTTTCGAAACAACAGCAAATTAGTTGAAAGATGATTTTTACTTTCAAAAAGACCCTTCAAATTCATGTCCCTCTTTTTTACAAAACTTGGTTTCTCTGGAATAATGTCATGAAAATTCTCCTGAAGGGTCAAAACAGGCCAGTATTTCAAAACAATTTGTTCCAACTGTTCAGCGTCCCTAGTATAGGTGTAGACAAAGCTACTATGCCCATCAAATTGTTTTTCCTGCCTACCCTGCACATTGGGTAACAAACCCGTGCCCAGTAGAGGGAAATACATTAACCCTCTGTTAGCCATCACTTCTTTTTATAGATTGTTCACCAGCTTTATAGGGTACCCCCTTTCTGCAAAAGTTCTTTCAAAAAGTCCAACTCTTTCAAAAACAATTCATCCGTGCTCGACATTCTCGACGCCCGGATGAATTCTCCTTTCACTATTCCTTTGTTTTGGAAAAGGGATGACCACTCTCAAAGTGCAAAAGAGTTGGAAAAAGTTGCCTTCCTATAAATCTTAGATTGAAAAATACCCCTTGTAAGATCCTTAACCAGTGTTACATCTAGATAATTAAGAACTTCATCACTCACAGTATGCGTAAAAGAAAGAAAATGTGTCGAAGCATTAATATAGGACATGAATTCTAAGAAATTTTCATAATTCCCTTCCCATAAAATGCAAATATCATCCAAAAATCGTTTATAATGGACAATGTGTTTTGCCCAAGCAGTTGAAAATATAAATTTGTTTTCCCAGTAATGTAACACTATGTTGGCAAAAGCTGAAGCACATGGGGTGCCCATCGCCACGCCCCTTCTTTGTCTGTAGACCTCACCATTAAAATAAATAAAGTTATTTTTAAGAATGACTTCCATAAATTCCACCAATAACATAACTATATTAGCACTCAACCCTGATTGTGTAGCCAGCACTTCATTGACCCATTCAATCCCCGTTAAATGTGGGATACTTGGAAATAATTCCACAATGTCAATAGAAACCAATAGACAAGTACGTTTAAAGAAATTCTGATCCAAACCTTTTAAAAATTCCCAGGAGTCTTTGCAGACATGTTCCAAGGACATGACAAATTTTTTAACAGTCTGGTCAATGAATTTCCCTAATGGCTCTGTAATACTACCGGACCCTGCTACAATTGGTCTAAATCTTAATGGGTCCAAACCCTTATGGACCTTAGGTATACCGAATATTATCGGTGTCTTAGGTTTATCCACATTCAAAAAGTTATATAATTTTTCATTGATAGCTCCTTGCATTAACAAGTCAAACAAATCATATTTAATTTTGGCATACGTTATGTTGACTTCGTTTCTAGAGACTAACTCATATTGTGCACTATCTTGCAACATGCTAAGAATCTGCGTCTCATACGCACAATTATACATTAAAACTATCCCTCCACCTTTGTCAGGTTTCATTACTCTTATCCCTTCATCCTTGAGTAAATAAACAAGCCGCTGCTGGTCAAAAGATAAGTTGGGGGATGTTGAACATGTATTAATAGCATGCTGCTTCCTTAGGTCCATTTCCACTAATTCTTCAAATACTTTTAACATTGGGTGGGTAGGGGGATTGAAGGTACTTGCTCTGACAAATTGCTCATTCACTGTACCTGGCCTACCTAGTTCCAGAGATAAGTTCAACCGTCTAACAAAAAGTTTCAGATCTATTAATGTACTGGGTAAATTAAATGTACGTGAAGGTATGTAATGCAGACCCCTTATGAACAATTCAAAAAAGTCACCTGTAACATTAATGTCTGTAAAATTGTAAATATTGAAGTTGTTATTTGTTACTACCTCATAGTTGCCCTTTGGTCGCCCATCCAAAACGTAACCTATATCAGCAACTTCTATGCAGTTCAAATCTTTTATCTGCGTGGTCTGTTCCACCCTTGCTGGTAATAGGTTGTGCTTCTCACCCCCGGTCTGCCCTGAGGAAACTGAAAACCCTGTTGGATGTTTCTATTATCTTTTTGGGCTAGACGCTCGCTTCTCCTAGGAAGTTCAGGGGTATACACATCCATATTGTTGTTGTTGTTAACATTACCAACCGGGTGAGTACCCGTACCTTCAAGGTTGTAACCCCTCCCCCTGTTTTTACCCGGATGTGGGTAGGCCAACCCATCCCTGTATTCAACCAAGTCCCGTTCAAGTTTTCTAATGTTACGATTAACTATTTTTAAACAGTGCAGGTCAACTTCCTCAAACACACCATCATAATCTTTTTTAATGCCAAGAAAATTTTTGTCTTTAACAATACAGTCATTCAATTTGTTGACATCATCTAACAAATTTACAGCTTTTGCTTCATAGTCCTTGATTAAAATATTCAACATCTCTAAACCAGTTTTGTCAAACAATTTTACTAAATCATTGTATAAATCCGTTCCTGGTAGAGCACTGTTGGGAAATTTGAAACAGCGTAGCCCTTTTGGTACTCGGCGTACCCTCACACATTCTTTCAGATAGTCAATCTCAAGCTGTAATGTTTTATAAGCATACAGCTTATCGCTCAGTTTTTTAAATTCTTGGTCAGCACCCCCACTCTGGTTAGAAAAGGCTGAAACAGTACCTTTTTGAAATGAAAACTGTTGCTCAGTCCATGCATTGAAGTTAAAACCACTCGTTTGTGAGTTAGGTCCGTAACAACGATCAACTTGTTTTCTCCCAGGCTGCTCCTGTAGATCGGATTGTACCAATATAATCTCGTCAGGAGGTTCCACCCGGTCGCATCCGTTCTGTATTTGCGTTGGTACTGGAAGCACTTTTCTGTGCAGACCTAGTAGTTGGTTACCAGGAATTGGAGAGGATAAATTAGCAGCACTTAAATTCAGCATATTATTACTCAACTGAGTTAATAAAGACAAAACTTGTTTGAATTCCCCCCTGGTAACCGGAGCGTCATCTGGTACATCCTGAAGTAAAACAGGTGTATTCTGAAACTCAACACAGTCCGCACTCTCTGCCATGAATAAAAACCTTAACAAGTCTCTCAGAAACGAATACAAACGCCAACAGCAAAGTCCACAGCAGAGAAACAACAGGCTGCAGCAAACTGTAGGTTAAAGTCTTTTAATAACCTTTAAAACCCAAAAAACATCGAATATCTCAAGCGCTTTCGCCTGGCTCCTACCAGGCTTTATCAAGATACAAACATAAAAAAGTAATGCCCTTAAATACAATAACCATTGGTCACATGGTGTTTTTTTAATTGCTTCAATTTAAGTTAATCAGTCAGAATTACTTCAATTGAATTCCTTTAAAAAACAAATGTTAAAAACCTCACCCACATTTTTGCATTGCAAAATATTTAACAAGCCATATACTTACAAAAAAACAATACATTAATACCAAAATACTTCCAGACACATCGTTCACTGTTAAAAAACATTCTTTCAACCATATTATATTAATGTTCTATCTATAAAATTCTAAAAAATATATATGTAATATATATATAATCATATATAACACTACAGTTTCGCTTTACGTAGTTTACGTGGTTTTTCATATAAAGTTCTCCTCCCATGAAAGAAATATTACAACCATCAAGTACACTGTTTCTGCTTAAATACTTATTCCAGTCCTCAATACTATAGTGATTTTCACGTAATAATAATTGCACTAGTTTAAACAATAATATTGGTGCTACCATTGTTATAGGTGCAAATGTAGCCAGAAGCCAAGGAGGGACATATAAGACTAAGATGAAAGTGACAAGAGTAGACGGTGAGGGATAAGGAGAAAGATCAGGTTACTATAGATTTGCAGGTGCAAGTCCACTTCATTTGCATATACAAGAGCATTTATAAGGGAGAGGTTGAAATAGAGATAAGTCGTGAATTGATGGCTGTTCTGCAATTTGGGGACAATGACAAAGAAATTGGAGTCTTTGCTATGAATGAGCAGTTGACATCTGGCTTGTAGCTGACAAGTACAATTTAAATGCTAACTTTGTCACAGGACATTTATCTGGACAGTATAAGTAGGAATGAGTTTGTCTATATTCGAGTGTATTTAGTTGCTGTAGGAACTCAGCTCATTCGAGAATCCTCTGAGACACAAGGGAGGGATTTACAAGGACAGCCAGAGGCAAATCTGGCAATTCTTTTGATAGAGTGTTCTAGTGAACTGACTTGAGCAGAATTTTAGCTGGTTAATACACAAGATGAACACAGATGACCGGGTAGCAAGATGAGCTTTTACAACTCAAGTATAGTTTGTCAGGAGACAGACATTTTGATTAAACTTTTAAATAACTTTTACATGACAGTCCAGCTTTGAAAGCTGGTCAGAGGCAACAGCCTGATATTTGGTAGATGATGCTAACACTGTTGTAGATCTTTCACTTAAGTATCTCAGTAACTGTGAAAGTATAGTTGTGTAAGTAATCTTACCATAACAGTAGATGTCTGAATAGATAACTGCTTCAGTAGCCTAAGCTATATGGGACAGCCTGCCAAGGACTGGCCTGGCCAATCACCTTCCATGTGCCCTTTCTACTGCCACATGCAAGGAAAGCAGTATAACATCAGTGGCTAGGGCACCAAACCCCACGAAGAAGAGGACTAAAGCCCAACCAAAAAGGGTCTGCACCAATGAAAGATTTCACACCCTGGCATAAAAATAAAAAATGGGGATGTGGGGGCGGGACCAGCTACTGCAACAGTGATCTATTTTGCCCATCTACTGTTATAGTAGTATTACTTACAAAACTGTAAGGTGTTCATCATTAGATCACTGCTGCAGTAGCCTAAACTATATGTGAGTAATGCCAAAGCGTAGACAGCAAGGGAAAAGGAAGATGGGTCAGAGTTCAGGAGCCCCTGAAAAATGTATTTATTTATTTATTTATATTTGTTTACCATTATAATATATTATATTTATATTTGGTTTAGAATAGTACTAGTACAGCTGTGCTAGATGTTGAGTGGGAATCTAGTTTGTAATACTTAGTAAAGGTGTGTACAGATGACCAAGTTACTGTCTCAAGTACATTTCTAGAATCCGCCCCTTTCCAGAGTAACACAGGAGTAGCTAAAGCTCTGGCAGAGTGGGCCCTGACCTTGCCTAGAAGTCTCTTATTGTGCTGAGAATAACAAAAGGAAATAGCCTGTGATGACCATATAGAAATTCTCAGTTTTGACATTGCCTTTCCCTTTTTCTTATCTTCATAGGAAATAAGTAGCTGGTCAGTAACCTTGAAGACTTTAGTTCTTTCAGTGTAGTACCTGAGTTGCCAATAGACATCTAGAGTATATAGAAGACTTTCTCCCTCATTTTAGACTCTGGAAAGAAAACAAGGGGATGAATGGCCTGCTTGAATGTAAACTCTGAAACAAACTTAGATATAAAAGAAAGATTTAATGTCATTCCATATCAGTGTTGCAGTATTCCTTACCTAAGGGATCTCCTGCCAAAGGTAGTTCCAACATCCAGCCAGTATACCAAAGCCTTTTGTTCTTATAAACATCTTATGCCACACGTTTGTTCCCCCTGGTAGATGTAGATCATAAAGGTGAGGTGCGGACGCACACACTCAGAACTTGTCGCCAGTCATAATGCCATTGTTGAACATCAGTCTGAGTGCCTTTCTGCTGTGCCAGTTACCAAGCCATGTTTTCAGATAAGTGCCCCATTTGGGATTCTTCTCTTTCTTCTCTTTGTTGTGGTTATTGTGTTCATGTCATTCAGAAAGAGAAAATGGGAGTGTGGGAGGCACATTCCCCATAAAGATTGTCACAGCCAGTGTCTCTTATGTTTGGGTGCTTCCCACAGTCATACACAGTGCTGTATTTGCCAGGTGTTTGTGCCTAAGACTCTATATAGTTGTCTCCCCTCCTTGTCCATATACCTAGAGAACCAGTATTGGAAGTTGTTGGTTCAGAGTGGTATGGTGGAATCTTCCTGCCCTGAGGGCCAGCCATCTACCAAGAAGAAGGCCAAAAAAGTTAATTCTGATTTGGCTGCTATCCAGACTCACTTGGACATCTCTCTCAAGACTGATGAAAGATTCCTGTACCGCAACCCTGTTGGAGACCGGCATGGATCTGGCTTCTCACTCATCTGTGGA
The DNA here is from genome assembly GCF_019279795.1 of Protopterus annectens. Taxonomy (NCBI): domain Eukaryota; kingdom Metazoa; phylum Chordata; order Ceratodontiformes; family Protopteridae; genus Protopterus; species Protopterus annectens. The sequence continues at coordinate 664,097,164 of NC_056729.1, forward strand.
GGTTTTTCAAATGTCTGTACCTGACACTGAGGGGGAATCTTAGCTGATTATTTCCAAAGGACCAAGGTGGATTCCTAGGATCTTAATTTGGGAAGAGATTCCTACAACCATTACTGAAGCTCTCTAGGAGTCTGACCCTTGTAGGGTGTTTTGTGTAGACATTCCTCAGGAAAAAGTAGAAAAAACTAAGCATATTTCTCCTGTGGTTAAGGATCTCCAATGTGAATGGTAGGATTTTCCTTGGGGTTTACTTAATGTTTTGATGGCCTTGAAGCCTCCTCAAGGTGTCTCTGTGCCTTCTCCTCCCTGGTCTTCCACTCTACTTAAGAGGCCCAGAGAAATGGACTCCTTGGATGAGGACCTGGATTCGGGGGGGGGGGATCTTTGTCTTACTCTTCTCAAAACCCCTCCACTTTGGACTATGGTTCAGAGGAGGAGGAATCTATAACTCCAACCCCCCCCCCCAGTAACTCCCTTTGAGGATACCATTGCCCATATGATGGATTATTTTAAGTGGGATTGTTCTGAAGTCTCTGAGATTCAAAAAAAGATAGTATGAACTCCTGCAGATGGAGTCTGCTAAGCCACCTGCTGTTTCTTCTATTCTGGCTGATATTCTGGACACTTTATCATCTGTGACTATGGCCTCTGGCTGTACACTCCCTGCGCCTAAGAACCCAGATAGATTCTATAAAATGCTTGAGGAGTGCACATTTCTTTACAAATGACCTTTTGCTGACCTTTCTGTAGTGTCAGTCTCCTCTGATAAGTCATCCAAGTTATTACCCTTTACCAAGCTGTTGCCTTCTGATAAGGGTAGTATGAACATGGAAAGGCTGGGCAAGAAAGTTTACACTGCTGCTGCTTTATCCTTTAGTGCCATCAACTACCAAACTCTTATAACTAAGTATGTTTTGGCATATCCTTTTTCAAGTTTCTAAGCTGATTTGTAACATTCCTGAGTCTGAGGGGAAGGCTTCAGCCCTTTCCCTGCTGGGCTGTACTTCTCAAGTTGCCCACCACTCAATCAAGCTATGATGCTACTAATACCTCTTCTAGGGCTGCTGCCTTTGCTTCCATTATGAGATTTTGCTCTTGGCTTTGTCTTCAGGCTTTGCCTGATGACATTAAGGCCAAATTTTTCGATGCTCCTTTGGATAATAAAAATCTCTTTGGATCTGCCTTGGCTGAAATTTTCCACTCTGTCCAAGCTGTCTAAGCTTTGGAATAGGAGTTGAAATGTATTTTTGTTCTGCTATTCCCAAATTTCAGAGGAATTATTCCTCTAACTCTGCTTTTGTTTGCAGGCAATCTCGCTCTCCTCCCAAGGGCAAGAAATGTTCTATGCGTGTGCCTTGTGCAAAGTCTACTCAGAATCCTGCCTCCCAGAAATGTCCTTTCCAGGATAACTTTCATTTTATTTGAAAGTTTGCTTCCTGCTATCCTCAGCCAGTTTCCCTTGTCCTTCTGTCTGTCCCTGTCTCTTCCAAATTGGCTTAGGATAACTTCAGACTCTTGGGTTCTGTCCATTATTTGTCAGGTATACTTCATGGTTTGGAAATCTCTTCCTTCCTTTTCAGGCATTCCTCAACCTCCTCTGGAACAGCTCTCTCATTTCGCAGAGGTTCTTCATTCTCTTTTGGCTTAGGGCTCCATTCAGGCAAATGAATCTCCTGCCTAGATGGGGAAGGAATTTTATTAAAAACAAGTCAAAAAACAAAAGGCCAGCAAACTGTGGTATGTGAATGCTTTATTGAAGCATATAGGAATAAAGCAGTAACAAACCGGTTTCGGCTGAACAAATTAAGTAGCCTTCATCAGTGTCAATAAAAAAACACATTGAAATTCATTACCCTTTTATACTACAAGATAGAAATAAGATTAAAGCTCATTGGTTGTTCATAAATTCTCATTGAGACCCGGTGGAAATAAACCACCCAGCTTAATGATCCACTTCCTTTCTTTTGTATTTAATATTGAATGCCATCCAGCTTTATTTGTCCTGTTTCCCACAATCCTGTCTATAATAATAAATCTAAAACTTGCATTCTTGTGTACCATTGAATGTTTATACAAAGTATTACTTGTTTTTTTTGGTCCTGATATCACTGCAGTGTTCAGATATGCGTAGTCTCAAGGGTCTCGAAGTTTGCTCAATATAAAAGGCTGTGCAGGTGCATGTCGCAAGATAAATCACCCAATTAGTTCCACAATTATAGGTTCATAGGTTCATAGGCAGGTACTAGGCTATCTGCCCGAAGGCATTTTTAAGCCTAGCCGGAATGTGTTGGCTTTCACCGCCCCCTTAGATTAGTTCCCTGTGCCTCTGTCCAGCAGAGCTATTAAAGTGATCCGTGGGGTACACTTTCTGTTTCCCATCCACTCATCAAGGTTTCTCTTGAAGAGGGTTAGCGAGGAGCTCTGCCTAATGTGGATTGGAATCTTGTTCCAGAGCATGGGAAGTCTCGGACAGGAATCTATCCCTCCAGCACATTCTATTTGTTGTTGTGGTGAGTTTAGATCCCTGGAGCGTGTAGCTCGAGTGGATATGGTTTTCTTTAGGTGGAGCATGTCCATCAATTCTGGGTTGAACATGGCCTTGTATGTCAGGCAGAGATCACCTCTGAGTAGGCGGTATGCAACCGAGTATAGCTGGAGTTTCTTCATTCGAGCTGCATAGGGCATCTGCTTGGGACCAGTGATCCTCTTGGTGAGGTACTTCTGTGGTCTTTCCAGTTGTTGCAGGTGTCTTGTAATGTATATCCCAAATGCAGCATTGTACTCTATGATGGGTCTGATGAGTGATGCGTAAATGGGCCCAATGACCTCTTTCGATCTAGATGCAAAACCTTTTGTGATTAGGTGGGCCACATAGAAGTATTTTCTAACCACTTTGGCAATGTGATTATCAAAGGAGAGATTACTATCTACTTGGGTCCCCAGATCCCTTATTATGTCTTCTGTATTTAGGGGGCTACCACCTATGTGAGAGTTTGTGGGGGCTTTGTTTTTTCCAAAGGGGATGACTATGCACTTTTTGGCATTTAGCTTGAGGCCATGGTTTTGACACCAAGTATCTGTCTCAGTGAGACCCTTTTGGAGGATGTATGTGTCAGCCGGAGAGTCAATTATAGCCCCTAGTTTGCAGTCGTCTGTGAACTTGGTCAGCCATAGTCCTCCTGTGCTTGCCTGTACCTCTGAGAAGTATATGCCGAACAGGAGGGGTCCTACGACTGAGCCCTGGGGAACGCCACTTGTAACCGGTTTAGAGTCAGACCTAGCTTCCGCAACTCTTAACATGTGGGTTCTGTCCGTGAGCCAGTTGGCAACCCATCTCATGACGTAGGGGTTTATGTTCAAGCTGGTGAGCTTGTCTATAATACCTGAGTGGGGAATGGTGTCGAAGGCCTTTGCGAGGTCTAGGTAGGCTGTGTGGACCACCTTTCCCTCGTCTGTAGCCTTAGTAACTGTCTCAAAGAAGTCCATCAGGTTTAGGAGGCATGATCTGCCCTTAACAAAGCCGAACTGGGTAGGGTCCAGTGTTTGGAGGTTCCCAATGTCTCTGTTAATGAGATCCATGATGATGCACTCCATAGCTTTGCAGACCAAGCTAGTCAGGCTTATAGGGCGATAGTTCCCAGGGTCCATTGTGGCTCCACCTTTGTGGACCGGAATAACCATTGCTGTGTGCCACTATGTGGGCACATAGCCTGTGGAGAGGATGAGTTTAAACAGTGTGTTTAGGTGAGGTGTTAGTTCATCTTTGAGCTTGTGTAGGATGCAGCCTGGGACACCGTTCGGTCCCATTGATGCTGTGTTTTTGGCTTTGGAGAGGGCTGTTTTAACCTGAGTGTCTGTGATTTCAGGGGCACTACATTCTTCTGGTATAGTTATGGGCCATTTTGGGGGTGAGAGGAGGGTGAAGTTTGCACTGAACCTGTGTGCCAGGATGTTAGCTATATCGGTCAGTTCAGTGTATTTTGTGCCATTCTGCACTAACTCCAAGCAGCTGAGAATTGCCACTTAGATTCTTGACATAGTTAAAGAATGCCTTGTGGTTATCTTTGGAGTCCATGGCAATTTTTCTTTCGAAGCTAGCCTTGGATGATTTTTATGAGGGGAACGTAGTTTCATGCTGATACTGATCAGGGATGCCTTCCCTTCTTGGGATTTTACTCTTTTCTGTACTAGTTTCCTCCTTCTATTGTGTAGCTGGTTTATGGTAGGGGTCCACCAGACTGGTTTCCTTTTCTTGGAGGAGTGAGTCTTGGTTTTGTTTGGGATAGCATGATCCATGCATTCTTGTAGGTGCCCGTAGAGTGCATTAGTAAAGGATTTTTGCAGCTTGGACAGTGTTATCCTTTAGCATGGGGGCTTTGAAACTTCCCACCTCGGTCTTAAGTAATGTGAAGTTTGCTTTTGAAAAGTTTTTCACAGTGGTTTCTTTGACCGGGGGTGGTGGCAGAATGTGGATATCCAAAGTGATTAGTTTATGGTCAGACCTAGCCAACGAGGGGTTGACATCTGGTGTGAACACCGGTCGCCCATGTTGGTGATGACCAGGTCCAATATGTTGTCACCTCTAGTGGGAGTATTGAGCAGTAGTCCAGGGCGTTTGAGTTTATAAATTTTAGAAAATGTTGGGCAAGGGAGTTTGTACTTGAGTAGTTCTCCCAGTTAATGTTTGGGTAATTGAAATTACCCAATATCAGGGTGTTTGGTAGGACCTTTATGTTTCCCAGTGTTTCCAGGAGTGTGGGTCCTGGGACATGGTGGGTGATCTGTAGCAAGCTATAATTTGAATAGCAGTTTTGCCTATTGTTAGTTGCACGTGGATGATCTCTGAAACATTGTGCTGTGCCACTAACCTTGGAGGTGTGGATATCCTTGATGAATATGGATACTCCCCCGCCTTTTGTATTTCGGTCTGAGTTTTGTGGCCGAAATGTATGGTATGAGTTGTAGCCTGGTAGTGCTGGGGTGCTCCCTGGAGCCTTAAACCAGGTTTCTGTTAATACATATATATTGATTTCCTCCATACTGAGGAATGCCTCGAGTGCGTGCATTTTGAGATTTAGACTTCTGGCATTGAGTAGCATTACCCTCTGTTTTTTGTTTTGCCCGTTGTTAGTTGCACGTGGATGATCTCTGAAGCATCGTGCTGTGCCACTAACCCGGAGGTGTGGGTATCCTTAATGAATATGGATACTCCCCTGCCTTTTGTGTTTTGGTCCAGGTTTTGTGGCCGAAATGTATGGTATCAGTTGTAGCCTAGTAGTGCTGGGGTGCTCTCTGGAGCCTTAAACCATTGCTGCACATATATCAATTTTCTCCATACTGAGGAGTGCCTCGAGTGCGTGCATTTTGAGGTTTAGATTTCTGGCATTGAGCAACATTACCCTCAGTTTTTTGTTACTTGTGCTATTTACGTCGGTGGGTTTGTCTTTTGAGCCTTTCTAAAAAAGGCACTATGGGGGTGGCAAGAGCCTTGGCCAGTATTCGAAAACCTAAGGGTGACAGGTGCAAGCCGACACTAGAAGCTTAGCCAATTGTTGAAATTGAGAATTTTTTCTCTATACCATGGTATCATTCTTAGTGAGGGCAGGATGCTACTCAGTGTCAGGGTCATATCGGCCTGGGCTGTGTGATCGGAGAGTTCTTCCATGTCTCTTTTCATGTAGTCCAGAGAGGTACGGCTCAGGTCGTTCACACCATCATGGACAATGACAGAGTCATATTTGTACTTATTCTGGAGTGACCTGAGTGCTTGTGTTATGTGGAGGATACTGGCACCTAACAGGCAGCTAACAGTGACCTTCTCCTTGTTCAGCCTAGTGAGTGGGACGTCAGTGTGCCTGACTATAGAGTCACCTATTACTAGTGTGTTGGGTATGTTATTTTGCCTTAAGGGCTGTGATTGCGTGGCACACTGGTTTTGTGAAGTATGTGTTTCATGGTTTGTGTTGGGGGGTGGAGGTTGCTTGGATGTCTGCTTTGGAGGTCTCTGTTGCTTTTGCAGGTTTCTATTTAGAGCCTCCGAGTATGTTTTTGTGTATTTATGTGTGTTTTTTGCCGGTGCTGGTTTCATAGGTCTATGTGAGACTGGTGGTTTGATGCAAGTAATTCCCTTCTCCTCTTGATTGCCTGGTCCAGTCTTGGGTTGAGAGAGCTTAGCCTCCAATTTGGCTGTATAATTGCATCTCTCGCATGTATTAGTGTTTGGTGGAAGGAGGAGAGGGTTGTCTGTGTACATGAGGCAATTGTAACATTGCCTCAAAATGCCCAGATTCACCAGTTGGACCGGAGAGTACACCTGAAACTGCCCTTTGGACATGCCTGGATAGGTACAGTGAACTGATTTACTGATTGGCTGGTAAGGTCGAATAGAGAGCCTTGTCCTTCTTTACAGTATAGGGGTCTAGTGCTAAGGTTTATTAGTGCTTGCTATGAGTTTTGAGCAAGTGCTGGGATGAGAAGTGAATGGTTTGAGTGCTTAAGTTGAAAGTTTGTCTAGTTCCAAGGGAAAAATTGAAGAGTAGGCTTTGTGGAGCTGGGAATAGTTATACCCTAGCTAACCGGTGCTGCCCGGCATGCAAAATGACGCAAATGTGGGTTTTATAGCAGGGAAATGAAAGAGATAAAAATTAGCCCAAAATGGCCAATAAACTACTAATGTCTGGGCTGAAACCACTTCTCTAGGGACAGATATGTTGCTCAAAGCTCCCTCTATCACAGTGAACAGAGAAACTTCCTTCTATCCAAGTAAGGTATGGGAAAACACAGAAACTTGTAACACAACCCTGAATTCAGCACTAACCTGAAAACTGGACTATACTATCTTAGAAAGGCGGGAAAACAAGTATTTTTTTTCAGAAAATAAAGCAGATACAATCAAAAAAACACTTTAAATGTACAGAAATGGCTATCACACTTGAGTGTGTAGCCTACAACAGTTAAACAGGTAATTCAAACACAAAAACGTCCTTGATAAAGTGCAGGCAGTAAAATAAGTACAATATGTAGCTGAAACAAGCTTTGTAAATCACAGAAACTCTAGAAAATTGGTGTTTTAGGCAGAATTAGCTAAAGGCAGCAAGAAAATTCAGAAAAATGAGACTTAATCACTCCATAGTCTCTCTTTTGTTTCTCTGCTGCTGTAGAACTCTGCAGGGCACCAGGCAGGAGCTTGCTGAGCTGTATACTGGCGCAAAAACCTCGCAAATGCGGGTTTTATAACAGGGAAACCAAAGAGATAGAAATTAGCCCAAAATGGCCAATAAACTACTAATTTCTGGGCTGAAACCACTCCTCCAGAGACAGATAGGCTGCTCAAAGCTCCCTCTCTCACAGTAAACAGAAAAACTTCCTTCTATCCAAGTAAGGTATGGGCAAACACAGCATAAAACCTGATATCATAAACAATGCCTGTGTTCCTGCTGGTGAATTGTTTAGATTTCATCAACCTATGACAATGTGTATAGTGTTCGCAAGGGACACAACCAAAAAATAAATCACCTGTCAGAGTTCTTTGAGTGGGATCCTGAGTATGTCTGGAGCCATGTTTAAAATGATTGAAATGTGAACTAAGGGTCCTCCCCCTTTGAAAGGAGAAAAAACATCTGTCCTTAAGAAACTCTGATAACTTGGTGTCTGCTAAAAGAATATTCCAATGTTTTTGGACACTATCCAGTAACATGTTGGTATTTTTCCCATAGGTAGTTACAAAACGAATCTACGAATCACTCCCCTGTTTTTATCTTTATAATTTAATAGGTCCTTTCTGTCTAGTCCTGAGACCCAATTACTGGCAGCAAGGATATTACCAGTTTTATAACCCCTATTTTTGAACCTTTTAGTCAAGTCTTCCTTGAAGTGTTCATAAGTGGCTGGATGTGAGCAGATACGCTTCATCCGAAGAAATTGAGATTTGGGAATGTTCTTTGTAATATGTGGTGGACGGAAGCTGGATTCATGTAGTAGGGAATTGTACTGTGGGTACTTATGATAAACCTCTGTATCTAGAGTATGATCAGTGTTTCTGGTAACTAACACATCCGAAAAAGTAATTTTTGGGCATCATAGTTGACTGTAAAATGTATTCCCCACTTATTGCTATTTAAATATTCGACAAACTCCTGAAGATATACAATGTCAGCTCTCCACACCTTCCAGCAGTCGTCAAGATAAGGCCTCCATATGTCATTTTTTTCTAAGTATATGTTGTGGCTGGTATCATAAATGAGATCTTCTAAAAAAGTCATGAAAAGATCAGCATTGATGGGGGCAAAAGATGCCCCCCCCATGGCTGAACCCTGAACCTGCCATTAGCATTTGTTTTGATAGTAAAAAAAACTTGTTTGGTCAGAACATGTTCTGCTAGACAGATCAAAAAGGTGTTAAATCCTGGTGGATAACGTTCTGATCTATATAACCAATATTCAAGTGCCTGTAACCCAGCCCAATGTGGAATATTAGTATACAAAGCAGATACATCCAGAGTGCATAACAACCAACCTGGTTCCAATTGCGTGTCAGAGATTATTTGTAAAAATTCAGTAATGTATTGGACCCTGGACTGAACCCATTTGAGTAAAATTGTAAATGTTTCATTCGAAATTAAGAGAGTGGTTCCGTGATAGAGCTCTTCCCTGTGACAATGGGTCTTCCCGGTGGATAATTAAGATTTTTGTGTATCTTTGGGAGTAAGTAAAGATGTTGGCTCCTGGGATCAGACACTGTCAAATGATATAATACCCTCCTCCTTGGCAGACAAAAAAAAAAATTCATCAATATGTTTCTTAAAACTAAAACTGGGATCTAAAGGCATATGTATATAATAACTCCCATCATTCAATTTCCTTTCTGCTTCAGCATTGTATTGTGCCCAGTCCATGGCAACTACCGCCCCTCCCATGTCCGTAGGCAGAATTACCAAGATTGTATTATTTTCCAGTTCCTGTATAGCCTTTTGTTCGATCTTTGAGAGATTATTAGGCTTAATACCAAATTCCCTGAAATGAAAATGTAGATAATTGAGAATGCATGTTTGAAACATCTGGACATTGTGATGCATAAGAGGCAAGAGGTTGGATTTATGGTATTTGAATGCATCATCCTCCCAGGATTGGTAAATGATTGGAAACATAATTTTAAATTTAGCAGACAACGAAAGGATGTAACATCCTGTGCAAGAGATCCCTCAGAAACAAAGAAACCAGGTACAAAATTTAACAAGTGAATTTGAGTTTGTAACAAAAATTGTGATGAAATGTTTAACACATTGCTACTACCACTATTTTTGTATCATGAGTCTGAGTAGGCCCTCTATGCTGTCTACCCTTGGTGTGCTTTCTCCCTACCCTCCTTGTCCTGCGCCTAAAGGGTTTTGTGAGTTACTGTGTTTGGACACAGGAGAATCTGTGGTGTGCTGTATATCTAGGTCTGTGACTGAAGAGGAGTCATTCCCAGATATCCCATTATGAGATGATGTGGATTTCTAGAGAATGGACCTAGGCTGTTTGCGTTTGAGAATTTTCTTATTCCCACTCTCAAATTTAACATGTTTATTTGTACTAAAAGGATTACCCCATCATAGTCCCCCCATATCTCTTTGAAAGTTGTGCATTTTCTCTCCTTGAGCTGATGTTCTAAATTAAGTCATTCTTGACTCAATTTATTTAAACATGTGGTATAAGATGGTTGACCTTCAAACTTCTTTGTTTCCTCCCACATCTTGGCTACCTCCGATATACCCATATCAATAGAACAATCATAATAAGCAGCCAATACCTCAACGAACCCCATTGAGGCTTTTTGTTGGGCTGTAGCCCATTGTTCAACCAATTCTGTATCTATATTCGCTACCAAAGGTTGGGTATGCACTCTAAGGCCTCTGAGTGAGATTCCCTTGGCTTGGTAAGCCTTGAAAAATTTGAGATGTCAAATGTTGGTCCACAAAGACCTCATACATTTAGTCAGTTTTTGAAAATGAGAAATACACATATTCTCGTGTTCCAATGGGTCCAACCCAGTGTTCATATTATTAGTGGGCCTCAAACCAAAAATACCCAGGTCATCTCTGTCTGCTGATAATCCATGTAGGATCTTAATCAAATATATTTGGTAATTGCCTGGTCAGTTATGAGTTGCAAAATATATATATGTGACTCCAATCCTATTTAAACACAGTTAGTACCAAAATATGATGGTATATACTCCCAATAGGGAAGGCTTGAATCAACTCAAATATATATACAAAAAGATAGCCCCACTATAGCAAATATTGAAGTAATCCACTGGTATTTGTAGACTGTCCAACCCTATTATTGCATTGTAACCAAATTCAAGGGAATAATGGTAGCCAGAGCATATCACCTAAATAGGTGCCCAAATATAAAAAAACAAAAATTCCACAGTAATGCTACATTCGTTCCTGTCTCTGGTAGAGTATTTATATCCTTTCTTGATTTATTTAACCACAAACAAAAACAAGTTCTCAGGGCCAAACAATAGTAGCCCTTGTTTAACTTCTCCTTGATCATATATATCCGTGTGTCAGGAAAACACTTATACGCAGTGCTACATTCCCCTGTGTGAACTTATGATTGAACGTGAATTAAATAGTGTCAGGCTTACTACAAAGACCGTAGGTGTGTAACACAACATTAAACCCACAACAACAATATACATCTCTGAGCCCAAGCAATGACTCCCCTATATAAATATAAAGATGAATAAACAAACCCCCTCAGTATAATGGTACCCTGAATATAATCTTGTTGACCATATAATCACATATATTAGATTGCAGCTACTGCAATACAAGAAGTAAAAAATGCACCAACACTGCATTAAGATGTTAATATAAACACCAAAAAAACAACAGTGATAATATTGATCACTAGGGACCCTGTACGAATGAAAAAAATTAATTCCAAAACTGGAAAACAACTAAATGGACCAAATATAAAAAATTAAATGTCCAAATATTGAATGTTAATCTTGTCGTCCCAAAATCCTAAAAAGGAAAGTGATGATGTTCATCGTGCATACAGCTGCAGTAATCACAGATGGGTTTTCAGCCGTCAGGCGGTCCCTCGGTCGGCCGAATTCCAAAGTCTTGGTCCGGCGTCAGTTGTCGTCGCTTACTCTTCTGACGTCAGTGAGGCCAGAGTATATAAGACACAGCCGACACCATGTTCTTCAGTCTTTTTTGCCGCTCGGTGCCCGAAGCAGAAGCAGTTTGCAAGTGCCGGTCGGCCAGCTCCTGAATTACAAAAAAATTGGAAACCGAAGTCTTCATTAAAGCTAAGTACCCGTTGAAACTTTTCTTGCCTCAGACCGATGTCAGAAAAAGTTAATAATTGTATTTCTTGTGGGAAGCAAATACCGCATAAGGATTTCCATTCCCTTTGCATACCTTGTTTGGGCCCAGACCACGACGTCTCGGGCTGTCGCTTTTGCGCTACCTTCAATAAACGCACTATTAAGCGTCGGTGAGTTAAGCCCAACACTACTTTGGTAAAGCTTTTGATTATAAAATGTTGTCGGACACTCCGACTACCGCTTTGCCCAAAAAACACAAGGAAAAGGACTGACGTGCGAGGCCCGCGGTCCCCGCCAAAACAGGCTACACGTGGTCCGGTTCTCAGCGAGACGTCTTTGCAGTCCCTGACTACCGACGACACTCCTTTGGCGGTGTCTTCTGTACCTGAGACCGCTGGGTCCTCGGCCCTTTCCCAGACTACTACCGAAGCCCCTGCTTATGTAGAGCCTATTAATGTGGACAGGTCCACCTCCACCCATGGTGTATTTAGGCCCTCATCTTCTTTTTCAATTAAGGCCTTTACTAAATCCAAAGCAGCCAGGCATCCCACGAGACCTGTTGCACAGGGCCCATCTTCAGGAACCATGCCTAAAAAACAGATGCTAAAGATGGCTGAGGATTTAATTACTCTTATCAGAGGTTCTCATCCCCCTCCTGACAAGAGACCCAGAGTGGAGGAGGATTCTCCCTCTTCTGATCAGGGATCCATTTTATCAGAACATTCTGATGCAGAGGAACACTCTTATTCTCCTTTTGAGGATTCGGATGCAGAACAGTCCATTCCTTCGGTATCCTCTCCTGAGGATTTTTCCTTTGGGGAAACCTTGCACACCTTGAGGGAACACTTCCATTGGGAAGGCCAAGACTTTTCAGATTCCAAGAAAAGACTTAGGGAATTTCTTTGGTTACCTCAACACAGACCTCTGGCTATACCCCCTGTTTTGGACATACTGGATGATGTCTATTCGGAGGCTTGTCTTAACCCTGATTCTCTGCCTCCTGCACCAGTCAAACCTGATAGGTATTACAGAGTACCCAGCTCTTACCAATTTCTCTTCAAAAGCCATAATGCTGACCCTGAAACCATTTCACAAGGCCCCAAGGGATTGAAGGCCTCCACTGCCAAGAATCCACTTCCTGCAGAAAGGGAATCCAGATCTTTAGAAAGGTGGGGTAAAAAGGTATATACCTCGGCCACCCTAGCCATGAGGGCCTTAAACTGTCAGTTTCATATGATTAAATATCAACAGTACCTGTTATCACAATTAAGGAACAAAATGTCTCAACCTAAACAACCACATTTAAAAGAGTTACAGGATATGATGCATAGTGCAGAGCAAGTGGGTAAACACACCTTACAATGTGGTTATGATGCCCTAGAGGCCTCCAGTAGAGCGGCTGCTACAGGATCAGTCATTCGCAGACATGCCTGGCTTAGGGAACAAAATTTGCCTGATCATGTGAAAGCTAAACTTCTAGATGCTCCTTTACAAAAGGATGTACTATTTGGTATTAATGCTGAGGAGATACTACGGAAAATGGAAGAAAAAGCCAAATCTATGCAAACTGTCAAAGCTTTCTTACAGGTCCAACCACCACGTTTTAGCAGAAATTGGCCTTCAAAAAACTGGTCCTTTCCAGCCACTGACAAGCCCCAAAGAGGTAGATACAGACGCACAAGGGGCAGAGGGCAATCACAAGGATCATATAGAGGCAGACAATGGCAAACTCCAGCACCAAGAGGTGGTGAAGACAGTGCACAACAATACAGGAAGCAAACCCATTTCCATGCCAAGCAGGTCTCAGCTGGCAGCACCTTTGGGAGGGAAACTAGCATTATTTGCAAGCAATTGGCATATTGTCACAACAGACAAATGGATACTGGACATTATAAACAGAGGCTACAAATTTCAATTTCACACTCTTCCAAAAATGAGAGGCATGCCAAACCTGCCACAAAATCAAAGGGCAGAGGCACAACTGCAAATTTCAAAGCTCATAAACATGAGAGCTATTCAAAAGGTACCTACGCACCAACAAGGTCAAGGTTTTTATTCAAGACTTTTTCTGGTACCAAGGAAAGGAACCAACTGGAGACCCATTTTGGACTTATCCATCCTAAACACATTTCTACTCGTACCAAAATTCAAGATGCTCACATTACAGCAACTTCTTCCCATGCTGGGCAAGGAGTTTTGGCTGGTAACATTGGACCTCAAGGAGGCATACCTGCATGTCCCAATCAGACAAAGCTGCAGAAGATACCTCAGATTTCTTGCAGGTTCAATCCACTATCAATTCTCTGCATTGCCCTTTGGCTTATCTACTGCGCCCAGAGTATTCACAAAGTGCCTGGCATCAGTGATTGCCTACTGCAGACTTCAAGGGATACAAATTTACCCTTATCTGGACGACTGCCTGATCCAAGCGGACAGCAAACACATACTTCTGGAACATCTGGCATATGTGACACGGTTACTGCTTTCTCTGGGGTATACAATCAACAGAGAAGAAATCAAGGCTAACACCATCTCAGAAAATAACCTTCCTGGGTGCCAACTTGGACACAAACACCCAGATGGCATATCTTACGCCAGAAAAACAGGGCAACTATCTCAGTACTTCAAAATACTAGCAAAAAGTACCAGGCTTACTGCAAGGAAAATCCTGCAGGCTCTGTGATTCATGGCATCTTGCATTCTTCTAATCCCATGTGCAAAGCTGCATATGAGGAAACTTCAATGGTACCTAAAAAATCTATGGTCTCAACACAGTCACAGTTTGGAAACAATTATACCAATAATTCCATGTTTGCAAAAGGAATTTCTATGGTGGGCCCAAGCATGTCAAGTAAACACAGGCCTTCCATTCTGCAAGCCTCAAGCAAAACAAGTCATAACCACAGACGCCTCAGATTACGCCTGGGGGGTGCACATGAAGGACAGGTGCATTCAGGGCAGATGGTCCCAAAAGGAAAAGCACCTTCACATCAATCAAAAAGAAATGCTAGCAGTAATAAATGCAATTACAGCTTTCAAGGACTTCCTGCATCCAGGACAATTACTGATAAGAACAGACAACACCATAGTAATGTATGTGGTACATAAACAAACAAGGAGGAACACATTCATACCCCTTGTGCAGACTAGCCATGACTCTTTGGAACTTGGCTCTGGAAAGACAAATCGAACTTCAAGCACAGTACTTGCCAGGATTGGAAAACACACTGGCAGACAATCTAAGCAGAAATATGACAGATCCACACGAATGGAAGTTACATCCCCAGGTGTTTACAGAAATAATCCAAGCGTGGGGGAGGCCAGACATAGATCTTTTTGCCTCCCACAGGAACCATCAATTGGAAAAGTTTTGTTCAAGGACCTTTCATCCAAAGGCCTGGAGAGTGGGCCCTTTCATTCAGTTGGACAGCATGGACAGTTTACGCATTCCCACCTCTGCCTCTTCTGCCCAAGGTGCTTTTGAAAGCAAGAACAGACAAACCGAGGATGATACTGATTGCTCCAGATTGGCCAAGGCAACACTGGTATCCACTCCTGAGGAGCCTAACACATACTCCTCCCTGGTCCCTGCCTCTAATGCCTCTTCTGCTGACTCAGCACAGCTACAAAACTCTTCACAGTCAGCTGAAAACACTCAATCTCGCTGCATGGAAAATTCCTTAACACCACAACAGACCCTACTCTCCAAGGAGGTGCAGGATGTCATTTTGGAGGCCAGAAGGCCATCTACTAGAAAAGCTTACTCTCCAAAAAATGGAAGCGGTTTTGCTCTTGGAATGAGAAAAGAGGCCAGGACCCTAGAAAACTGAACTTGCCTCAGGTATTACAGTATCTAGCTGAGCTGCTGAATAGTGGACTTTCATTTTCTTCCATAAAAATACATGCCTCAGCCATTTCTGCAGAATTCAACACGGATCCCCCTTTATTTTCTCACCCACTCTTACGACAGTTCCTCAGAGGGGCTAAGAATATAAGACCTTCAAGGAAGCAACCAATACCAGCCTGGGACCTTAATTACATACTAGAAAAATTAACATTGCCTCCTTTTGAACCAGCTGCCTCAACAGATTTGCAATATTTGTCCTGGAAAACAGCCTTCCTTCTGGCCATCACTTCAGCTCGTAGGGTTTCTGAACTACAGGCCCTCATGGCGGTGCAGCCCTTCCTCATTTTCTATCAGGACATGGTTTCCCTTCGTACCAACCCATCATTTATGCCTAAAGTGGTATCCAGGGTAGCCTTAAATCAAGCCATACACCTCCCTACCCTTTATCCCAATCCTCAAAACAAAGGGAAAGGCTGCTACACTCTTTAGACATCCATAGGCAGCTACGTTATTATTTGGACAGAACAAAGTCCTTCAGGAAATCAGAACAACTTTTTGTGTCCTATGCTGTAGGGGCTCAAGGGAAACCAGTTACAAAACAGACTATTTCCAAGTGGATAGGCCACTGCATACGGTTTTGTTATTCCTATCATGGGAAATCTGTTCCTACAGGTATCAGATCACACTCCACCAGGGCCACAGCCACCTCTACAGCCTTCCTCAGAGGTGTTACTACCAAAGATATTTTGGAGGCAGCCACTTGGAGTTCTGTACATACCTTCACAAAACACTACCACCTGCCTTTATATTCCAGAACAAGAGCAGGCTTTGCCACTGCTGTTTTGCAGGGCATTCTGGCTCAACCCAGTTCCTCCTAGTACCTACCACCTATGCATAGCTTTGGGACTCTACCCATCTGTGATTACTGCAGCTGTATGCACGATGAACATAGTACAGTTTTGTACCTACCATAAATGTAGATGTTCGAGTGCTAATACAGCTGCAGTACATTTCCCTCCTCCTTCCCCACTTGGTAAAGGCATGGGGCCTAACAACCTCTTCATACTACCTGACTGGGTTATCCTGCTATGTTTTATTTGCTTGCTTACACTGATTTTGGATTACATTGCATTGCTTGTATATGTAGATAAGCATTATTTATGTATTGCCCTCCTTTTGGGGGCACCTGACATCTGGGGCAAGAAAGACTGAAGAACATGGCGTCGGCTGTGTCTTATATACTCTGGCCTCACTGACGTCAGAAGAGTAAGCGACGACAACTGACGCCGGACCAAGACTTTGGAATTCGGCCGACCGAGGGACCGCCTGACGGCTGAAAACCCATCTGTGATTACTGCAGCTGTATTAGCACTCGAACATCTACATTTATGGTAGGTACAAAACTGTACTTTACTGATTTTCAATTCACAATGGACCAGAATTTTAGCCTGCTTAGGTCCAAACCACCATGTAATCACACTGATTGTATTCCGGTCACTTATATGTACAATAATTAAATTAAATAATATATATATAAATAACGGAATGAGACTGTAGCACCAAAACTAGTTCCAACCCACTAGCAACCCAGTATATGTCCTGTTTGCATATAATATGAATTTCAACACAGCAATAATGACTGACGACACTATTGAGTTTCACAAACAGAACACCTTCTGCTAACTGAGTTACCCTTGAATAAAGGCCCAAACCTATACAGAGAAAAGAAAAAGCTTTCCTGTAACATAAGTCCCAAACCAGAATGTGCCTTAAACACAATAGTCCGACCATAGGTCAATGAAATAGTCAGTTTCTGAGCTGTAATAATCCAACCAGGAAAACATGCGGAAATGCCCCCAAAATAAAAAAATTGTTCTGAAGTAACCCAAAAGATCCAAAATGTTTCTAATGGCACCGTTGTTGAAGTAAAAAGTCCAAGCCAAAAACTGAGCCTCTTCTATATACAATAAATAAATTTGTTAAACAGATATAAAAATAATGTATATAACGGAATGAAACTATGACCTCAAATTGCGTTGTTTCGTTTTGAAGGAATTTTATTCCCAGATGTTTCTGATCCCACGAAATGAGGGCACTTGGAGACCAATTTTGGATCTTTCCCAGCTGAAAACCTTTCTCAAGATTCCTTCCTTTTGGTTGTTACTTCTGCAAACATTATTCCCTCTTCTTTTACCCCAGAATATTGTGGCCTGTCTAGATCTCAAGGATGCATATCTTCTCCCCATCCATCCTCTCTTCAGGAAACGTTTATGTTTTTTCTGTCTATTCCTGGCATTTTCTGCTTTAACCTTTATCCTCTCTGCCCCAAGGGTATTCACCATATGTCTTGCTCCTGTCATGGCTTTTTGTGGGATTCGAGGAGTTGAGATCTTTCCTTATCTAGTTGATCTGCTTATTCAAGCTCCTTATCCCAATTCTCTGTTGCAGGATCTCAAGTTTACTACCTTCCTGAGTCTGGTTCACCATAAACTGCCAGAAGTCAGTTCTCACTCCTTCCCAGGATTCAGTTGCAGGCTTCAGATGGTTTCCATGCTGGCATCCCTGCCTGCCCCCAAGGCTGTGTCTCTAATTTCCTGTTGTCCAGTTCCTTCTTCTTCTGGCATCTGTATCCAACAAGGAATTTCTCAGGATTCTCGGGTTCATGGCTTCCACTCTTCCCATGCTCCCTGCTGCCAGGCTCCATATGTTAAAGCTTCAGTGGTACCTCAAGTCGGTGTGGCTCCAATATTGCCACCCTTTAGACTTCCTGGTACGTTTCCTTCCATGTCTGAAGCTCGAGCTTCAGTGGTGGATTCATCAACTTTCTCTCAACCTGGGGTTTCCTTTTCAAGCTCCAGTTCCAACTCAGGAGCTTTTACATATGCCTCAGACAAGGGGTGGGGTGCCTCCTGGGGCCCCCCTCAAGGTCCAGGGTCTCTGGCCTCCTTATCAGAGGTCAGACCTTATCAATATGAAGAAGATGAGGGCTCTACTGCTGGCTCTTCAAGGTTTTCATTCCAGGCCACTCAAAGTTTTCGCAGACAATACCACAGTGATATGGAATGTCAACAAGCAAGGGGGCACAAGGACCTGTCTTCTTTGCAGACTGGCTTCTCAGGTTTGGGATCTGGATATCCAGTATCAAGTAATTTCAAGCAGTTTATATTGCTCCAGTATATATATGCGGGCGGCGCAGTGGTGCAGCGGTTAATGCTGTCGCCTCACAGCAAGAGGTTCTCCGGTTCGATTCTCGGCTGGGGTGCCTTCTGTGTGGAGTTTGCATGTTCTCCCTGCGTTCGCGTGGGTTTCCTCCGGGTACTCCGGTTTCCTCCCACATTCTAAAGACATGCTTCTGGAGCATTTCTCCCCGGGCCTCCGCTGAAAACAGGATCTGTGGAACCTAGTTGGACTTTCCCGGTCAACAAATGATAAATAAATAAAAATAAAATAAAATATTCCCTTGGGGCACAATCTAGTGGCAGACTCCTTGAGCAGGTCCAGCACACAAGCTCATGAATAGATGCTTCACTGAGATGTGTTCCTGGGCAGTGTCCATTGGTGGGGTATTCCTTAGGTAAGTTTTGTGCTTCCACTCTGAACAGACAACTTCCTCTATTCTGTTCCAGAGTCCCAAGGCCTCTGGCTTGGAAAGTGGATGTCCTGTTTTGTCCTTGGAAAGGGGTGATTTTCTTGTGCCTTCCCTCCCCTTCCTCTGTTATCACAAATCTTGCACGAGATCAGGCAGTATTCTCCCAAACTTTTGCTAGTGACCCCCTTTTGGCCCAGACAGCATTGTTTCCCCCTTCTCTCTTACTTGGCAAGGCTCAGTCACCACAATTACATAATTGGGTGGATCTTCTCACACAAGACAAGGGATCTCTTATCCATCCTCACTTCTCTACACTTCACCTGACACTGTGGGTGATAGAGTTTTGATCCCTTTCAGGTACCTCTTTTCTGAGAATGTGCTTCGGGTTCTACAAGGGGCTAGGAAACCCACTACCAGGAAATTGTATATGTCCAAATGGAAACAATTTTCTGTGTGGTAGCTCTAACATCATCAGGATTCCCTGTTTCTGGAAGTTCTTTTGGTTCTCTCTTATTTGTGTGATCTGCTCCCTGGGTTGCCATACTCTTCAGTTAAAGCTCACCTGTCAGCAATTTCTGCTTGTCTGCCCTTGACTCCTCCTCTGGCCACTAGATTTGAGGTCAAGCAAATTCTTAAAGGCATCCTTCATATCAGGCCTCCCAGGAAGCCTTTTCCAGCTTCCTGGGACCTCATTTTTGTTCTTGAAAAAATTGACTCCGGCTTCTTTTGAGCCTGCTTCTTCAGCTTCATTGCAACACTGTACTTGGAAGACTCTGTTTTAGCTCTCACTTCAGCCAACAGAGTGTCTGGACTTCAGGCTGTCATGGCTATTTCTCCTTTCTTGGTTTTCCACAGAGACAGGATGCCTCTCCGTATTAATCCTTTTATGCCCAAGGTGGTCAGTGAGTTGTCTGTTAATTAGGCTATTCATCTTCCTTCCTTATTTCCTTCTCCACCATCTGCCAGTCAGAAGGTTCTTCACACTTTGGATTTGCATAGACGGCTCAGATATTATTTGTATAAAACTAAAGTTGTTCGCAAATCTGAGTAGCTTTTTGTTTCCTTTCATCCCAGGACTTTGGGTTTGGCTGTCTCTAAGCAAACCAGCTCCTCCTGGATTTCTAAGGCAATCTCTTATTGTTATTCTTTTCATGGAAAATGTCTTTCCTCATCAGTAAAGGCTATTCTGCTAGGATAGTTGTCTCCTCTGGTGCTTTTTTCAAGGGTCTGGATCCCAATCCCATCCTTGAGGCTGATATTTGGTGCTCTGTTGATACTTTCACTAAGCATTATAAGTTGAGTGTTATTTCCAGGGCCAGGGTAGGCTTTGCCAGGACTATCCTGCATGTGTTTGTAGAGGATTCTTCTGTGCCTTCCTCCTCCCGGGCTTCCTCATGAGCTCTTGTACTCTCCTTTCGGTAAGGAATACTACAACAGTGATATGGAAGGACATAGTACAGTTGTGTAAAATCTTGCCATATAACCAAGAACCAAACGATATCACCAGATAAAAAAAACACACACACATGCGCGCACACACACTGGCAGCTGACTTGCTAAGAGGGAATTTAAACCCTTGTTTTTTTTTTTTACTGTGTTTGATTCTGAAGAAGTCACAGTTATATTCAGACAAAAGTGCTAAATCCTTGTGTTTGTATTTATTAAGTTTTATGTGTTTTAATAAACGTTACTCAATCTAATTCCAGTGCAACCATTTTTTTTTACCAGTACAGGGTTTTTTATCTGGTAAAATCTTACCGTAACAGTTGATGCCCTTCTCTTTACTGTTGCAGTATTCGCTCCCTCCCTCCTACCCCCTCTGTTCTACCTCTTGCCCTGTACCTTTCTTGACCACCTGGCTGAGGGGCTCATTTTCTTCTTCCTTTTTGTCCTTCTGGATGCACATGTTATCCTTGACCCTAAAAGCATTCTGTTCCTCCTGGGTTTTTGTTTTTCAGTTCTGAGTGTGTGCATCCGTATGTTACCTTTATGCCCTATACCTTATGCGGGGAGCATATGTGTGATTTACAATGCCTGTAAGAACTAAAGGCTTTGGTATACTGGCCGGACATTGTGCTATCCTTGGCAGGACATCCCTTATGTAAAGAATACTGTAACAGTGAAGAGAAGGACATCTATTGTTATGGTAAGATTTTATACAACTGTACTTTCCCAAAGTAACCCTGTCCTTATGAAAAATGAGATAAGGATGGCTCAATATTAAAGTTTGTAACCCAGGTACTCTACTTGCAGAAGTCAGAGCAATCAATTGTACTCTTTCCAAGATAAAAACCTCAGTTCAGCCTTTTGCGCTGGTTCAAAAGAAAAGTAAGTTTTTCCAATACAAAATTAAAATCCCAAGGAGGAGCCTGAAGTCTAACATGTGGATGAATATGTAAAATCCCTTTTAAAAACTGCTTCACTTGATTTAGAATAGAAAGGGGATGAGGTTTAAGGGCAGAGAAGCAGATGCGACCGAAAGATGAATCTTAATAGAGTAAGAAAGGTCAGTGGACAGCAATTCACACAAATACTCTATAACCTGACGTGTCTGGGCCTCAAAAGGATCCTGGTTTGGACTGACACCAATTTGAAAATCTCTTTCACTTATATATATATATATATATATATATATTTTTTTTTTTTTACATTTGTTAACCGGGGGTGTCTGACTGAGCCGAAAAGGCCCTTTTTCAGCAGAGGCCCTGGGAGAAAAGTTCCAGAAAGAAAAATTACAGATACATTTAGTTAGACATGATCAGTATACACACAAATTACAAAAGACATGTTTTTACAGTGGTATGCGGCACATCAACAGTTACAGTGGAGAGAGCAAACAAAAAAATATTAATTTAAAAATAAAGGTAATTAATAGATTTGTGGTGTACAGCTGAAATTTGGAACATAGGTAGAATACATACATAGTACACAGGTACAGTACATACATTGTAGATTAGCCAGTGTTTGTCAGTAAGAGTGAAAACTATTATCAAGTACTCTAGGTTTAGTATGTGTACCTTATCTGCTTTCGCTAGCCTGAGGAGCAATCATGGCACTGCCAACTTTGCTTGAGATGTTGCCTAATGAGGTTTTTAAAGGAGGCTTTGGATTATGTGTTTTGTATGCTAGTGGGGAGAGAGTTCCATTTTTTAGCCACTGAACTACTATATAGTGTGTCTCCAAAGCTATTGTAGCTGTTGATGACTTCTAGTAGTAGTTTCCTTGATGATCTAAGAGGCCTTTTGGCTGAGTGATGTTGTACTAGGTTTCTGAGGGCAGGACACTTATTGGGGAGGTAATAAATAGAATGACAGAGGCAGAGTTGATTGTAAGTTAGGAATTTGGGCAGTTCAAGCCAGTGGAGCTGTCTCAAAGCAGTACAGTGATGAGTTCTATATGAGCAATTTGCAGCAAAGTGGGCAATTCTGTTATAGCAGGCTTCCATTTTGCTTAGTTCAGTTTTGTTGAGATTAGTCAGAATGGGAGATGCATAGAGTAGGGTGGATAGAAGTTGGGAGCGAGCAATGGCTGATCTTTTGTTGTTGGTAAGAAATGGTTTGATACGGTAGAGTGATCCCAGTTTGGCATGTACTTTTTTAATAGTTAAGTTGAGATGGCTATCAAATTTTAGGTGGGAGTCTATGGTTATTCCCAATAGCTTAGCCTGTGCCACTGGAGTGGTTGGAGTAGCATTTGTGGAGTAGATAGTGAATTGACTGTTATCAGTGTTTTTGTTAGAACTGGTTATAATTATAAGCTCAGTTTTCTTTGGATTGAGGATAAGTTGGGCTTTGGTAAGGTAGTTTTTAATGTCAGAGAATGCTAGCTGAGTTGTATGCAGGAGGGTGGGAATGTTTTGTGCAGCACAGATTAAGGTAGTGTCATCTGCATACTGAATGATAGATGCATGCTGTGTGGAGGTATGGAGGTCATTTGTGAAGACTGTGAATAGTAGTGATCCTAAGATAGAACCGTGTGGGACTCCTATAGTTATGGGCAGCTAAGGAGAGAGATCATTTTCCCATTTCACAGCTTGGTACCTGTCAGTTAAGTAGCTTTGGAACCAGGTAAGAGTGGAATTTGATAGGCGATATTGGTTTAGTTTGTTTAGTAGGATTTGGTGTGAGACTGTGTCAAATGCTTTGGACATATCCAAAAAAAGAGTTGACACCCGTAGGCCTTCATTTTTTAGATGGTTTACTGTGTCTGTGAAGCAGAGGAGGGCTGTAGCGGTACTATGGGCAGGTCTGAAACCATGCTGAGTAGGTGACAGGATGTTGCTTTCTATGCGATAGTTTAGCATCTGGGTATGGATGCATTTTTCTAGGATTTTTGCCAGGGGGGAGAGTAAAGCAATGGGTCTGTAGTTATTAAGTTCAGTGGAGGTCCCACCTTTATGTATGGGTGTAACATAGGATATTTTCCAGAGTTTGGGCACATAGTTTTCAACAATTGATCTGTTTATTATAGTGGAAACTGGGATAGCAATAGCATCTGCTGTGAGTTTCAAGAAATAGCTGGGGAGTAGGTCGGCTGTTGTTGATGAGGTTTTTAGTTTGGAGAGCATGCTTTTGATTGAAGTGGTGGAAACTGTTTTGAGGGTAAAGCTTGTATTAGTGTTATTTGTGTTGGGGGGGTAGTGAGGAAGGAACTGTCCTGTGATACTAAGGATAGAATTGAGTTCACAAAGTGGGAGTTGAATTGTGCTTCGATGGGAACTTTAGTGTCAGGGGTGGTTGACTTGGGGGTAGCCTTTTGGGTGGATTTTAGTAGCTGGTTTACATTTTTCCAAACTTTTTGGGGGTTGTGTTGGTATTTAGTTTGTAATGTTGTGTAGTAGGATTTTTTGTCCAGCCTAATACATTTTTTTGCACGGTTGCACAGTTCTTGGTACTTAGGCTTTGTGTTTCTTTGTTTTTTGATAGTAAAGCCAGGCAGTGTCTCTGGACTTGAGGATTTGTTTGGTTTCTTTACTGAGCCAGGGGTTTGTAGAGGTTCTAACCTTGATTTTGCGCAATGGAGCGACAGTGTCTAGGTGTTGTAGAAATGTTTTGTTGAAATATGCTACAGCCTGGTTAAATGGGAGGGTTTTTAGGGTGGTCCAGTCACAGTTACAGAGTAAAGTGTTGAGGACCTCAGGAGAGAAATGTTTTTGTGTTTCTAGTGGATATATAGTAAGTGGTTTTGCATATGTTTGTTCTACTACGTATAAAGTATATTATGTTGTGGTCACTTAAGGTGTCTGGGAGACTGCCTGTGTGAGGGTACAATGTGGGGTTGTTAGGTACGACCCAGTCAAGGATGGATTCCCTTTTAGATTTTTTATCACATCTAGTTGGAATTTGGACTAGCTGCTGGTAGCCATGGAGATTTATTGGATTACTTGGTGGTTCTGATATATCTGCTAGTGATCACAGACACTACCATATGTGATTTTCTAGTAGCAGGTTTCTTTGCCACCTTTAATACCTGCTGCACTTTCTCAAGAAAAAAAAAACGGACTAAAAAGTAATTAAAATTCTGTCATCCAGGCAGTCAGTTGAAGAAGTTGAAGGTTGTGCTGTATCATACAACCCCTGTCTGGTGTATGTAAAACGTTTGTGGTAATTGCCTTTGGCCATTTTCCAAAGAAGGGAGCACCACTGTTGCCTGTGCCATTTTTGGTAGTGTCTGTGATCACTAGCAGATGGACTTGTGCCCAAAGATGGTTCAGAGATTTGAGATCATTTATTAGAGACATAATTTCTTTGACATTTGTATGTTTTAACTTGTCCTGTTTGTTCTAGAGGCCATGAAGTTTCACCCCCTTGTAAACAGCTCTCCAGGCAAAGTGTAATGCATCTGTGGCTACAAGACAAGTAGGGAATGGCAGTGAAAAAGAAAGACCTGGGCTGAGAGACAACTGATTCTCCCACCAGAGTACTTATTTTCTCACAAACCTCAGCACTGGAATTTGAAAAGAAAGAGGTTGCCTGTGCTGAGTCCATGCAGACTTGACATACCATTGAATCTTCCCCGTGAATTCTGGCTAAAGGAATCATGAAAACAAAGTCCTTTAAACCCTAGCAGGTGCCAGAGTCTGGTTGGAAAGTCTCAGAAGCTGTTCCTTGTAAGTTTCAACTTTGTCTTGAGGAAGAAAATTCATCATTAAGGATGTATCCAGTTGACATCCCAGAAACACTATCTTGGGGAAAGGAGTGAGACAAGATTTCTCTTTGCTCACCTGAAATCACAGGCCCTGAAAGAGATTTATTACCAAAGCCAGAGATTCTTGACAGCCTGTGAAAGACTCTGCAAATATCAGGCAAACATTTATTTATGGGGAAATGTGAATGCCCTGCACTTTGCATTGGGCTATTAGCAAGTTAGGCACTTTTTAAACACTGTTGGGATTGTAACTAACCCAAAAGGCAAAACAGAAAACTGAAATTGTGAACCAAACACAAAAGAATTAGGATGTGATGATAAATCTTTTAAATCCAGGGCTACTAGAAAACTGCAAGGAGGAATGAGAAGTAACAGGGACTAAAGAGAAAGCTTTCTGGATTTTGGGATTTTGTTGTGTAGATTTATGAAATAAAGGAGGGGTTTCTAGTACCTTCTTATTTTGGCACCAAAGTATACTTGAATAATCCTTTCCCTCGGGGAACAGGTTCTGTCACCCTCTGAGACAGCATCAGTCTGTCTGACCTAGAACAGGACAAAACAATGAGGTCTGATTTGGTGGATGTGGAGGAATCCCTTGGAATGGAATCTCACTGCCAGTTGTAACCTTTTTGAATAATTATCAGAACCTAAGAGTCTAATATTATATGGCACCAAAGAGGAAGGTGAAGTCCTAGAGTCTGGGATAGCTTTACAATATTGACAAGGTGAGGAGGGTGATATACTTGAAGAGGCAAATAATCTGTCTGTTTTCTTAGCTTGTAATTGGTTTTGGGAGGACCCACCTTTTTTATTTGAACCTTCTTGACTCTGCTTTTTGAATTTTTGCTAATGAGTGCCCTGTTGGGAAAATGTGTTCTGCTTTCTGAAAAAGGAGCCTGAACTTGGGGACACATTTCTTTTATATTTTCAAAATGAAGGTTGAAAAATCTGGGTAAACCCCTAAATTAAACTACCCCTTTCATCAAAACTTTCAAGACCTCAGCAAAGAATGATCCAGATAACACTTCTGTATCCAGAGAAGCATTCAGAATTTCAGCTATTACAGCCTCTGAAAAATTCTGACAATGTAGCTAAGCAAATCTTCTCATCACAGAGTAGTGGCACCTGTTCTGAATATGGCATCAGCTGTGTCATAAGCACATTTTAAAGAATGTTTGGTTGTCTGAGGCACAGAAGACAGAGCAGAATTTAGAGATTCTTTAGTTTCTGACAAAGGCAGCTCGGAAAGTGTTTTCTTCATACTGTCAAAGGAAACAGAAATGTAGACATATGAGCTTAACAATTTACTAGTCTGAAGGCCAAGGAGGAGGAAAAATAAACTTCCTTCCCAAACCTATCAAAGACTTTTCCTAGTTTGTTAGAAGGCATAGGGTTACCTGCTCTAATTTGTTTAACAGAAGCTGACTTTGTGTACCTGGGGCACCTTGTACAAGCTATTTGACTTTCATGGTGTAAAGGACTGACCATCAGGCAAATAACAAACTGCCACAAATGCATCTTTTATGACTGGCAACACATGAGGAAAGGTGCAGGTTGAGGAGAATCCACTTGTAACAAGTCATAATATCTTTGTTAAGATTCCAGAATTTCATTTTATTCCTTCCAAAAAAAGTCCTTCATTCTAGCAATAGTATCAGAAAAAAACAACTGCTCACGTAGAGAATCTGAGTAAAAACCTTCTTCAGAATCAGAGTCCCCATTATGAAATAATAAACATGAGAAACACACAGTCTAAATCCTGTATGTCCAACTGGGAATCAGTATCTCAGAGAGAGAGAAACATCATCTCTTTTTAAAAGGATGAAATGAGTTTGTACTAAAAGACTGAAAGGCTTTAAATAAACCCTTTGGAAATGTTAACCCATCTTCCCTGTGGGTTTTAGGAGAGAAGAGTGTCTAATTTTCTGGTTCATTTTTCTGTGGGATCCCCCAGAAGAAGTGTGTCTAAAAGATTGGCCCCTGCCCTGAAAAAGAAGCTCCTTAGAGCATCTTAGTGTTGGAGCATCCGTCTGATCTCCACAGTGTCTGCAAAGGTGGTTCTCCCTTGCCGAACAAGGGCAACTGAACAGTCACAGAGGACATCCTTGCCTCCCAGTCCCTAGTGGCCTACCCAGGAGCAGCACCAGAGGGACTGAGAGAAAAAGATGAGTGGTACAAAGAGTAACTGATGGGCACAGCAAAGTCACACACAACCAGCTGAGTCAAATAACATGCTGGAGCAAATGCCAAAGCCTCCCAGGTAACTTTTCTCTTCTGTAGATTGGGGAGGGATCAATAGATTTAACAGAAGCCAGGTTCATGTCGTAGCCAGAAAAGGATCTTTGCATTAGCAGAGCCTAGAGAAGTTGGTATTCTCCTCATTAACCCTCATTAAAAGGGGACAAAATGTTTGATTTCCATCAATAGTTATTCATGTTATAGGCTACTGATGAATTGAGATATTGAGGTTAGGCTACAAAAGATTTTTAACTGATCAACATCCAAGTATGAATCTATGAACTGCCTATGTTAAATTTAGTCATAGTATTTTGTAAAAGGTTCATAGTTAAGTACTAAGCTAACTGTCCTTGAGGTCCATTTTAAGCCTAGGCCAGTTTCCCTTTTTGTGCGCAAAATAACCTACCCCATTTGGTTATATTGACCTTACCCATCTTAATGTCAATAATTATATATTACCCCTAATGAGAATAACTGAGATCATGCCATAGTATGAGGGGGCCCACACATGGTATAAAGCATTTAAAAGCTGCCTCTGTCCATTGGTAGTGCATGGGCAATCCTGGGGTAAATTTTCTGTTTTCCATCCATAGATCTAAGTTGCACTTGGAAATGGATATGGATGAACTTTGTTTTATGTGGATGGGGAGTCTGTTCCATGGCATTATTATCCTTTATGAGGTATACTTGTCCCTCCAAACCTTTCTGCTGATGTTCAAAAGAGGTTTAGATCCCTAGATAGAGTGCCATTTGACTTGCTGATGTGCAGTAAATCCATCCGTAATGTGTCAGAGGATGCCTTGTATGCCAGACACAAGTCACCTTTTAGCAGTCTGTAGGATACTGAATATAGTAACAGGGCTTTGAGTCGGTTTGTTTAGGGCATGTTGTTTAGGTCTTATATTCTTTTAATAAGGTATCGCTGTGGGCATTCCAGTTGTTGCATGTGCCTGGACAGATAAATTGCCAAATGGGGCATTATATTCAATGACTGTCCTAATGAGGGCTGAGTAAATGGGGACATTGGCATACATAGGTCTAGACACAATCCCTTTGTTTATAAACTGTGCAATGTAGGACTTTCTTGCAACAATAGACATGTAGGTCAAGAGTTATGTCACTGTTCACATAAGTTTCCAAATCCTGAACAACTGGGCTAACTCCTGGGGTCATATTGTTAATGTGGTAGATCCCCGGGGTAGATGACTTCCCAAAGGATACAGTAATGCATTTTTTGGCATTTAGTTTCAGACCATGATTTTGACACCAGTTATTTGTTTGAGGCAAACCTTTGTGCAGAATGGCTATGTCATTTGGGGATTTGATGACTGCTCCTAACTTGCAGTCATCTGCAAACTTAATCAGCCAGAGCCCTTTGGTATTGACTTTTACTTTGGAAAAGTAGATTACAAACAGGAGAGGTCCCAGCACAGAACCTGGAGTACTCCACTGGTGACTGGTCTCTTTTTGAAGGTAACTTCCCCTAGTTTGATTATCTGTGTCCTATCTGTGAACCAGTTGGAAATCTAGCCAGTGACCTAGGGATTTATTCCCAGTTTATTTAGCTTTTCTACTATGATTGTGTGGGGAATTGTATCAAAAGTTTGGCCAGGTCGAGGTATGTGATGTGTGTATTTTTTGCCTTCATTCACTCCTTTGGTGAACTTTTCAAAAAATCCTCCAGGTTGAGTGAGCATAACCTGTCCTTGATGAATCCAAACTGAGATGGGTCCAGGGTTTGGAGGTTTCCTATGTCTTGACTGATTGATTGTATTATAAGTCTTTCCATGGCTTTGCATATGAGGTTGGTCAGACTTATGGATATGTAATTGCTTGTGTTTGCGGAAGGTCCTCTTTTATGCAGGGGAATGACTATAACTGTTCTGCATTCACTCGGTACAAAATCTGTATGGAAGTTGAGATTGAACAGTGTTGTTAGCAGTGTGGCTAAATTATGTTTCAATACTATTTAAGATGCATCCAGGGATATTGTCAAGACCCATTGATGGAGTATTTTTAGCTTTTGATGGCACTTTTAGGACTTGGTCTTGTGTGATAGCTGGAAGTGAGCCAGTTTGAGGTATATCTTGAGGGACAGATGGAGGGGAGAGATGGGTAAAGTTAAAGCTAAATTTATCAGCCAGTAGGTTAGCTGTATCTTCAGTCTCAGTGTAGGTGACATTGTTCACAATTAGCTCAATGCATTGCTGAGTTGTGCTTTTGAGATTATAAATACAACTAAAAAATGCCTTGTGATCGTCTTTGGCTTAGGTAGCTATTTTAGCCTCAAACTTGGCTTTTGTGGATTTTATTAAGCTCCTAAGTTGTTTGCTTATTTCAGAGACAAGGGCTCTAACATTTTGGGAATTACTCTTCTTACTTTTGGTCAAAGATCTTTTCCTTTTATTACAAAGCTTGTTGATATTATGGTTCCACCATATGGATTTGTTTCTGGGATTTGTGTTACACTTGTTCCCATGCATCTCTGCAGCTGTTTACATGCTGGTATAGTGCAGTGGTATACATTTCTGCATATTCAACTGAGTTAACTGGGTTTAGTGGGGATTTGAAGCTTGCCAATGTATCATTTAGTAGTAGGTACTTTCCTAAGGTACCTTTGGTGGAAGGGATCTCTGGTTTCAGTTTTATTTTAATGGAGACCACTTTCTGGTCAGACCAAACAAGTGATGAAGATATGCAAAGGACAGTACAAGATGTTCCCATATTAGAATGGACAAAATCCAAGATGTTATTCCCCCAGTGGGTATTCTAGCTAATTGTTCTAGTCTGAATAATGCTGAACTAATTGTTCTCATGAGTTACTGCATTTGTGTCACAACCCACAGAACTGCAGATTCTCTCCCAGCAGATATTCCTTACATTCATAAAGATAAGTTGTTCATAACATGTCAACAGTCTCCCTGCATTGTACTGTACTTTCATATCATATATCCAAACTTGTGTCAAGAATATTCTTTCTCCCGTGCATATAGTGTTGAAATTTTAACAGCCAAATACTATGAACAGCATTTCCTTCTCAACGTGCACATATCTAAGTTAAGCATCTGTCAGAGCTTTTGATGCATACACAATAGGCATACATCTTACCATGTAGACATTGAAAACCTGAACATAAGGCTCGTGAAAAGTAGTTACTTCTGGCAGAAAGCTGAACAGCTAATCATCATGAAATCTGTATACATAGCAGTAGTAGTATAATTCCTCCCACTTCCAACAGAATTGTGGAATACCCTCACTTCAAAACACAAGTTTAAAAACCAGAGTGATGAAATGATGCAAAATAAAAGCAGAATAATTATGTTGCATTTAGATTACATTATGACACTTTCTGCCAAATGCAACCATAATTGTATAATAATGAACAACACAATCTCCTCCATTCCTTTAATCTTTTCTGCTGGCTGAATTTTGTAAAACCTTTTTAAATAAATTAGGTAATTTACTAATGCTAAAGGAGTAATAGTTGTGTGGACAGGGCTTCTTGATTAAGTGTCTCTGGTCATACATTGTAAAGGGAGTTCCTGGTCTGAGAAATAACCTCATTTGAATGAAACAGCCCCAAACCTGTCTATTGAACGTAACTTCATCTGCAATGTATTTGAAAGTGCACACAGAAGATTTAAAATGTTAATAAACAATGTAAAATACACATTTGCGAATGTGGGAACAAGTCAGAAGTGTACAATAACTTTTATTTCTGTGTTGACTTTTTCCACCAAGAAGCATGAGGTTCTTTTTGCACTCTACAGACTCATCATGACCCTTGGAATCTATGACTGTGTGCCTTTGAGTTTTATGTAGTATTTGCTCTTCAGTTGTAATAGTGCATTCAACAGTAGCCTTTAGACAATAGAAGCAAATTAAAGTTATCATGAGCTAGAAGCAAATTAAATTTCTGTTGGAAAGAATATGTTATAGCATATCTAAGCAATCCTACCATAGTCTGTGATTTACTGTGGAGTTGACTGGTAAGAGAAGTTTTATTTGAATTTATATTGTATTTGTTATCACTGTTTTAACTGTTTGTAGGTAGGAAGGGATAACTTAACAAGATTTACTTTGATATGATGCACAAGCCAGTGTATTTCTTCTTGCCGGTCTCAAGCTCTGATAAATGGGGAGGGTTGCGTCAGGAAGGGCATCTGGCATAAAATGTTTGCCAAATGAGATATGTGGAAAACAATACAGATTTGCATACCAGATCGGTCGAGGCCCGGGTTAACAATAACCGCCACCAGTACTGTTAGCCAACAGGGTGCTATCAGAAATTGGGCTACTGTTGGCCAAAGGGGAGAAGAAGAAGAAGAGGGGGAAGACATGCCCGAATGCAGGAAGAGAGGAGAAAAGTTAGGAGTGTGGTAGTGAGGGTAGGAACTTTGAATGTTGGCAGTATGACTGTTATAGGAGAGAGCTAGCTGATATGATGGACAGAAGGAAGGTTGATATATTGTGTGTGCAAGAGACCAGGTGGAAGGGAAGTAAGGCCAGGTGTATTGGAGGTGGGTTCAAATTGTTCTATCATGGTGTGGATGGGAGGAGAAATGAGGTAGGGGTTATCCTGAAGGAACAGTATGCCAAGAGTGTTTTGGAGGTGAAAAGAGTGTCAGATAGAGTGATGTTTATGAAGCAGGAAATTGATGGTGTAATGATGAATGTTGTTAGTGCATATGCTCTGCAAGTTGGGTGTGCGATGGATGAGAAAGAAAAATTTTGGAGTGAGTTGGATGAAGTGGTGATGACTGTACCCAAGGGTGAGAGAGTGGTGATTGGAGCAGATTTCAATGGGCATGTTGGTGAAGGGAACAAAGGGGATGAGGAAGTGATGGGTATGTATGGTGTTAAGGAAAGGAATGCAGAAGGTCAGATGGTAGTGGATTTTGCAAAAAGGATGGACGTCTGTGGTGAATACATATTTTAACAAGAGGGAGGAGTATAGGGTGACATACAAGAGTGGAGGGAGATGCACACAGGTGGATTATATCCTATTCAGGAGGGCCAGTTTGAAGAAAATTGGAGATTGTAAAGTTGTGACAGGGGAAAGTGTAGTTAGCAGCATAAAATGGTGGTCTGTAGAATGATGTCGGTGATCAAGAGGAGGAGGAGGAGTGTGAGGGCAGCACCAAGGATCAAATGGTGGAAATTGAAAAAGGGTGATTGTGAGGTAGAGTTCAGAGAAGAGTTAAGACAGGCATTGGGAGGCAGTGAAGAGTTACCGAACAGCTGGGTAACTACAGCAGAGCTAGTAAGGGAGACTGCTGGAAAGGTGCTTGGTGTGACATCTGGACAGAGGAAGGAGGACAAGGAGACCTGGTGGTGGAATGAGGAAGTACAGGAGAGTATACAGAGGAAGAGGTTGGTGAAGAAGAAGTGGGATTGTCAGAGAGATGAAGAAAGTAGACAGGAGTATAAGTAGATGAGGTGCATGGTAAAGAGAGAGGTGGCAAAGGCTAAGGATAAGGCGTAAAGAGAGTTGTATGAAAGGTTGGACACTAAGGAGGGAGAAAAGGACCTGTACCGATTGGCTAGACAGAGGGACCGAGCTAGGAAAGATGTGCAGCAGGTAAGGGTGATAAAGGATAATGAGGGAAATGTACTCACAAGTGAGGAGAGTGTGTTGAACAGATGGAAAGAGTACTTTGAGGGGGCTGATGAATGAAGAGAATGAGAGAGAGAGAAGGTTGGATGATGTGGAGATAGTGAATCAGGAAGTGCAATGGATTAGCAAGGAGGAAGTAAGGATAGCTATGAAGAGGATGAAGAATGGAAAGGCTGTTGATCCAGATGACATACCTGTGGAAGCTTGGAGGTGTTTAGGAGAAACCACAGTGGAATTTTTAACCAGATTGTTTAATGAAATCTTGGAAAGTGAGAGGATGCCTGAGGAGTGGAGGAAAAAGTGTTTTGGTACTGATTTTTAAGAATAAGAGTGATGTGCAGAGCTGCAGTAACTACATAGGGATAAACCTGATCAGTCACACCATGAAATTATGGAAAAGAGTAGTAGAAGCTAGGTTAAGAAGGGAGGTGATGATTAGTGATCAGCAGTATGGTTTCATGCCAGGAAAGAGCACTACAGATGCGATGTTTGCTCTGAGAGTGTTGATGGAGAGTACAGAGAAGGTCAGAAGGAGTTGCATTGCGTCTTTGTAGACTTGGAGAAAGCATATGACAGGGTGCCTAGAGAGGAGGTGTGGTATTGTATGAAGAAGTTGGGAGTGGCAGAGAAGTATGTAAAAGTGGTACAGGATATGTACAAGAGTAGTTTGACAGCGGTGAGGTCTGCGGTGGGAGTGACAGATGCATTTAAGGTGGAGGTGGGACTACATCAAGGATCAGCTCTGAGCCCTTTCGTATTTGCAGTGGTGATGGACAGACGAGATCAGACAGGAGTCCCCGTGGACTATGATGTTTGCAGATGACATTGTGATATGTAGTGAGAGTAGGGAACAGGTTAAGGAGACCCTGGAGAGGCGGAGATATGCTCTAGAGAGGAGAGGAATGAAGGTCAGCAAGACTAAGAATATATGTGTGTGAATGAGAGGGAGGATAGAGGAATGGTGAGGATGCAGGGAGTAGAGTTGGCAAAGGTGGGCGAGTTTAAATACTTGGGATCAACAGTTCAGAGTAATGGTGCAGGGTGGAGTGGGTGGAGAAGAGTGTCAGGAGTGATTTGTGACAGACTAGTACCAGTAAGAGTGAAAGAGAAGGTCTACAAGAGGGTAGTGAGGCCAGCTATGATATATGGGTTGGAGACAGTGGCATTGACAAAAAGGCAGGAGTCAGAGCTGGATGTGGCAGAGTTAAAGATGTTAAGATTTGCACTGGGTGTGACGAGGGTAGACAGGATTAGGAATAAGTATATTAGAGGGACAGCCCAGGTTGGACGGTTTGGAGACAAAGCCAGAGAGGCGAGATTGTGTTGGTTTGGACATGTGCTGAGGAGGGATGCTGGGTATATTGGGAAAAGGATGAAGCTGCCAGGTAAGAGGAAAAGGGGAAGGCCTAAGATAAGGTTTATGGATGTGGTGAGAGAGGGCATGCAGGTGATTGGTGTGACAGAGCAAGATGCAGAGAACAGGAAGAAATGGAAACAGATGATCCACTGTGGCGACCCCTAATGGGAACAGCCGAAAGAAAAAAGAAAAAAAGAAGACTACCTTTAATTTCACTGTTGGTTGTTAGAAAGGGATAGGCTTTAGATAGGCAAGCTCTAGCTACCCCAAGGGGCCTAGACAGCTATAAATTCACACAGACTGCAGAGAAGAAAAATCTTGAGAATATATAAACAATCCTACCTTGGTTTGTAATTTATTGATCTTAATGTTAAAAAGAAGTGCAACTTTGCGCGCGACATAAAGGAATTACAACTTTTGTCTGGCTTGCATAACTTGTATGGTCAGAACAAATTTACTGTACTTACTTTATTATTTAGTTGTATATTGCTGGTGTACTTTTTTTTTGTCATAAAAATTGATTTAAGTTCTCTTTGAATTCTGTGGTTACTGATTTTGATTATTCTTTTCTTTTAAAATATTTTATTCATTTGAAGCCGAATATGGATTCCTTAAATGAGTATACAATTAACGATTTGCTAATGCACAATTATCTTGTACAGTGTAATAAATGTTATTATACAATGACTGGCTATTAACATTCTAAAATGAGCACGCTGATTAGCCAGCCCAACCAGAGTGCCCACTGTAAATCCGAGAATATACTAACGGAAAAAGGTCCGGTCACCCGGACTTTTTTCCATTGCTATATTCTTTAATTTTAACTTTTTTTCAACAAAAATAAAAACAAAATTTGTAGTTCGGACATACGAGAGAGACACCATGCAGAAAATATAACAGAAATCAGGTATGTTGTTTAAAACTAATTTCCTCCATTCTGTCTCTCTCCTACCCTAAACTTCCCGAACTTTAAAAAAAAAAAGAAAGGAAAAGCGGAGCAACGGAGATCTTCTTTTCTCTGTTGCTTACTTTCCTGAGCACTGATGTACAGGGTATGCGTGGGAACGCAAGTCCCATATGCATGAGCAGTACATCAACACAAGGAAGCAGTATACCACCAGCCACAGAAGAACAGTAATGTGCTGTTATACAAAGACATTATTTAAGAAAAGTAAGTATTTTTTTCTTAAATAATGTCATTGTATAATAGCAATAACCAGCTCCGTGGTTGTGGTATATTGAAATTTACCCATGGTTGGCTTTATTTAATCACTCGGGTTTCACCCTCATGATTAAACCATGCCAGCCATGGGTAAATCTTCAATATACCACACCGTTGTTGGTTATTGCTATATTAAAGGTAACAGCTGATAACACTGGTGATCTGCATTCCTCGTGTGAAAAGTTGAATGATTTGCTTACCATTTTTAGAAGTAAATCTAGACTTGATGATGATTGCATGTGTGCAGTTGGCATGGCTTGGAGAACTTAAACCAACTTCTAAACCAATATTCTGCAAATCGCCCTCTACGATCATCCAACAAAACCGTGCTCTGCATAACCAAAGCCAATAACACTGCAGGGAAAAGTCTGTTCTCCCACACCATTGCTAGGAAATGGAATAACCTCCCCCAAAGTATCTCCTCTGCACCATCCATCTCACTTTTCAAGACATCACTAAAGTCACACCTCTTGCAATCATGGCTGTGTCCCTGTATCACATAAAATCTTTTCTGCTCTCCTCATAACTTGCCACACCTCATCTCCTTACTGCTTACCTCAGCTATTCTGTACTACTCAAATACTCCCTATCAGGAACTACTATCCTGCAAACTATTTCTCATGCTATGACATATCTCCCGAATAGCATTATTTTCCAGATTCCATTCTTTCATTTTTATGCTTTGTACTACCAAAACAGAATTCAAAGTTTTGCTATCTATATACCAAGCTTGCTCAAATCAAACTAAGGTACGAAAAATCTCCTTGATTGTATATATGCCACTGTATAGAAATTTTCCGTCATTCGTGGATTATGTGTTGTCATATAAAGAGATGGAGCTCTGATTGTATATATGCCTCTGTACAGAATTTTTTTTTGTCATTTGTTGTATTTGTACTGTTATGTTGTGGAGCTTTTCTCCCCGGGCCTCCGCTGTAAATGGACCTTGTTCCAGTCGGACTTTCCCGGTAAACAAATGTAAAATAAATAAAAATAAACTGTTGTTTCATATATTAATGACTGGACTGATGAAATAAATAATGTTAGGTATAGAACAAGTAGAACACATTTAGGAAATGATGCATCTGTTGTCTACAAAGATCGTTCATCCCCTATGAAATAAGATGATACCGCCTGAAAACTTTGGATTTCTGGATGCAAGTATTCAGCAATCTGAGGATCCAGTTTGTTTAGAATGAAACAAAAAAGAAAGAAAGGAAGAAGTTCTCAACAAATAAGGAAGAAAAAGAAACTGATTAATGACTGTAAAGGAAAGAGAATACGTAGCAAAAAGGACACTGTTTTGTTATGTAATACACAGGTTACAGGGAATGACGATATTTTTCTATCAGAAAACCTTCAGTCTACAGAAAAAGGCATCATTTTTTTCAACAGAGAAGGTAAAAAAAAGACTGGAGAACATTACTGTAAAAAAAAAAAGTAGAGCCAGACAGATGTCTACATGGCTCAAGCTGTGGGTTTACAATACCAGCTGGATGAGAATTTAATACACAATGAAAACAGTGGGATTAATAAGACTAATCATGATGAAGATCTATCCTTCATAACAATTCATAGAACAGATATTACTGTATTAGAATCTGAAGATTCTTCAGAGCTGGCAAGCAAAGATATTCTTGTAATTGGAGAGTCAGTTATTAGAGGAACTGATGCAAATTTTTGCAGAGATGATAATGAACATTGAATAGTGTTACGCTTGCCAGGAGCAAAAATAGAAGATATGAGACAAGTCTTGGAATGCCTTAATGTAAGGAAGTACTGATCCGTTTTAATTCATATTGGTACAAATGATGTCATCTGCAAGGATTCTCTGACTGTTAGTAGGGAATTGACATTCTTCTTAGATAGTATAGTTTGTACTGGTGTTAGGACGGATTTTTCACAAATCACCTCTAGAAAGGATATTCAGGTTACTGTGAACGAAAAGATTTTTGGGTAAATACCTACATGGAAAAAATATCCTGTTTTAAAAAATGGAAATGTGTAGAGCTTCCAAGCCTAGTTCTGGGCATACGTAGAGCTTCCAAGCCTAGTTCTGGGCATACATGTGTTCAGACAAGATGGCGTGCATTTGTCAAGTTCAGGGAAGAGAACTTTTACAGCAGATATTTTGCAATATGTGACAAACACTAGGCAGGATTTTACCACATTGAAAATTTGACAGTTCACAGATAGCAACATCTGATACATCTCTGATGGTTGTTAACACTAGGAGCATTAATAATAACGTTTTTTTATTGCAAAATGTGTGCGTTCCCACAAGGCTGATGTTATTTTTTGTGAATGGTTAAAGAATAATGACTGGAAACCAGTTCTGCCAGGGTATAAATGTTTTCACTGTTACAAACAGTCTAACAGAACATCAGGTGGTGGTATTATAGGGATTAAAGATAATTATGAGACCTGTGATTATTACAAGTTCGGTGATAACACCAATACTATAGACTGTGTAACTGTGACAAAGACAACCCTGGAACATATAACAATTGTTGGAGTGTACAGACCACCAAAGTCAAGTGCAGATGACCTAGAGTAGACGTGTCCAACCTGCGGCCGTCAGAGCTCTTCCATGCGACCCATGACCTTTAACTGCAACTTCATTGTACACATGCGCCAAAACACTTTTTTCATTTGTTTTTCACCCCGTGACCTGTAACCACAACGTCGGTGTGCGCATGTGCCAAAGCACCCTTCCTGTTTTATTT
Organism: Protopterus annectens; assembly: GCF_019279795.1. NCBI lineage: Eukaryota > Metazoa > Chordata > Ceratodontiformes > Protopteridae > Protopterus > Protopterus annectens. The sequence goes on from NC_056729.1 coordinate 664,135,232, forward strand.
TATTCACACCGAAGTAGAATCTGTGTGTTCATGCTGCTGTGTTGTTTCGCACCAAAGAATCACTGTGTGTGTTTGTGTGTTCGCACTGAAGAGGGATTCGGTATGGATTTGCCATTGTTGCCTTTGAAAGGGACAGCACCTAACTGTATTAATATGTAAGTGCGGAGTGAGTGAATGTATGCATGAAAGCAAAATGTCTGTGTGCATGAAAGTAGAAGAAGAGTGTGTGTGTATATGTCTGCATGAGAGAGAGAGAGTGTTGTACTGAATTAACTTACCTGTCAACTGTACAGATTTTTCAAGAATGTCTGGTATCTCCTCCGAGCTCACAAAGAGTGGGGAACAAATGGAGGGCAATCAGCTAACTAAGGCTTTAAGTGTTAGAAGGCTGTATTTTTTGTCAGAACATCATGTTATAATTCCCAATTTTTGTTAATAAAGCAAAGGGATTGACATATGGATTATTTGACATGCTTAGTTAAAGTCCAGTTGTTGCATTATAAACAGTTTCCATCAGGATTGGTGGTATGACTTTTGCTCAGAGGAATGCAGTACATCAGAATATATCTATTTTATGATGATATTACTTTAGAAATAAAAGCCATGCTTATTTTTCTTAAGGAGGTTTTATGTTGGTGGATTTATGCTTGCCCTTCTTACCAAATTTAGACTCAAGCAGTGACCCACACTACATGAAGATACAATTGTGTAAGTGACTTTCTATTTGAAATCACCAACAGAAAGTACTTTCTGGAGTGAGAGTTCTGGCATATTTTCCTGTGAAATTTGTTAGAAAATTTCAAGAGTCAGAAATGTGGTCCTGTATGACTAGGTACCGCTAATATTATTACATACATATCGGTTACTGGTTTTTCATATTCATTTCATAATTTTCAAGTGGACAACTAAGTATATATATATATATATATATATATATATATATATATATATCAGAATCCTATCACTAGGGTGTCTTCTGAAATCATATCTAAAATAATAGCCATTCCTCAGACTATATGATTTTTACTGTCATTTAAAATGTATACCATGCAAATGAGTATTTTAATTGCTTAGAAATATATTTACATATTTGAGAATATGCAGCCTGTTTTTCTAGATTCTATTAGCTCATGCAGTGGGCTGTATAAAGCTGAATATTCTCTTGTTTGTCCTGATAATTTTATAATGATACAAGAAGGATGATCTAGGGATATTGACATTTGTAGGCAGCGTCATAGCTAGGCCGGTATGGTAATAAGATATTGATAGACTACCTCTGTAAAACATTCAGTTAAAAGAATCTTACCAATGACATAAATACCTTGTGCTGCTGTAACATTGGGCATAAAAATAAGATGCATTTCAGTACAGAAGTGAATACTGTAGTATAAAAATTGTCATTTAATTTTGTTTTATAATTAAAATTCAAGATGCTATATTCCTTTGCCTTTGGAACTGAGAGCACAGACTATGGGTTTTATTATAGGAAATTATTCCAGTACCATGCCTTGAAAATGTCCTGGGACTATAGCCAACATTTTGGAAATATAGCCATTTATATACAGGAAGTAGAAATGGCCAGACAGAAAGCAGTTAGCATTTGGAGGTTTAAAGATAATTGATTCCACTTCATATTCCTGTGATAATGGCACTGATACCCTTTACTGTGCTCAGACAAATAAATACCAATGCAGATCTCTTTTTACTGACCACTCTGGTCTTCATACTATCAAACAAATCTGCATCTTAGAGCAGACATCATGATTGCAAAGAATGGCAATATGAAACATTGTTGTTATATCTGGATACTTTTTGAGCATGTCCTGCTGACTTTAGATCTGCAGCATTTCCCATACCTATGACATACTTAATGATGCCACATTGTTGGAAGCTTACCTTGGATTTGCCTCCTCCACAATGAGTGTGTCCCTCCAAATGAGAAGGTTTCTCAGCCCAAGGGCCTAGTAACATCCAAGTTCAAGCAGTGGACAAGGCATGCACAGGTGCAGTAATTGTCCAGCAGAGTTTTTTCTTTGTGTCCCTACTCACACTCGGTATACTTGCATGCCATATATCACATGGTGGTTGCATAGGGGTGCCATGGGGAGCCACCTCCTCATATAATGATATGCCCAGTATTATGCACAGCCATCTAGCAACTTGATGGATGACTGTTATCATAACTATAGCGTCACCACCAGGTCTTGTTTCCTGGGTATGCCCTTGAACATGTTCTCACATTCTGCTTCCTCCTCCCTCCAAAAAGTGAGCAGCCTTTTACCTCATCATTCCTCTTCCCCCATCATTGGCTCCTCCAGCACCTGGGCTGATTATCTGCCTAGGCTGTCTGTATTTCAGTCAGAGCTTCTTCCCTATGTGCCATAAAAGTGACACCATACCCATATACTTGATGTTTGTCATTGGATTCTTTTTCATCTACTCGTAAAAACTTTTTTCTTTTTATTTACTTTATTCTTTGTAAACTAATTCTCTTTTAAGCTTTGTTGGCAAGCATTACTGAGAAGGTACTGTGTAACTGCAGTCTTATGGTATTTAACTGAGCTTCTTTAGTAAACGTAAATAGATAAGACTGTCAGAAGGCATTTTTCCTCCATATGGTGATAGCATGTATACTTGTATAGTTGTAGAGATCTTTGGTCACATTGGGCCAGACTGCATCTTGAACCCATATTACACATACTCTAAGGAACATCAGATGATGTGCACGAACAGTGTTTTATGTCAGTTCTTATTTACTGTGTTAACTTATAAACATGCTGACATAGCAAGTTGCTGAAAACAAAGCTGTTGTCTTTTAAGTCTGCCTGGGTGATGCATTTTTCTCACGTGTCATCATCTGTCCACCCCTTCTTTACTCATTCTTTCTTCTAAGAGAAGACATGAACATCTTTAAGAAACCAGCAAACTCTAGAGGTATGATCTCATAAAAATGGAAGGGTTCCGTACCTATTTATTTGTAGAAAAAAAAAAAAAATATATATATATATATATATATATATATATATATATATATATATATATATAATGTTAGAGTCAACTGTTAGATTAAGAATTAGATTTAGAATGATATTAGGCATTTATTACATTTATTCATTGTTCGAATGCACCTACAGTACAGCCAAGAGGTCGACTTTGGTCGCCCGCGGCAGCGAAAGAGTTAACTATATGATACATTTTATATGCAGCCCCAAGACAATTTCTGTTCACTCAATGCGGCCCTGGCAAGCCAAAAGGTTGGACACTCCTGACCTAGAGGAATTCATACATTTCTTGCATGAAACACAGGAGGGAAGAATAATATTAGCTGGAGAAGTAAATTTACCAGAAGCAGACTAAAATAATATTGATTCAAAAACGTTAGTAAGGAAATTATTCACAATTATATTCAGGAACAAAAATTGCATCATATTGTAAAAATAACTACCAGGGGATGAAACATACTAGACATTGTTTGTGTTCCTAAATAAATTACTGTTACTTCAAGTCAAGTTTTACCGCCATTGATTTGCAGTGATCACGAGGTTATTTAGGTTAATTTGCTGCTAGATAATTCTGCCAAACTTAAATCTAAACCAATGAACAGAAGGCTAATTACAGGTTATATGGAAGCAAAACAGTCACTATGTAAAAGTAACTGGAGTGAGGTGTTCAGTGGAAAAACTCAGATGGAATGTGGAAAGTTTTGAAAGAGAAACTGAGTGCAAAAAATCCAAAAATGTTTAACATCAGGATCTAGGCATACAACATCAGGCGGATATATTTCCGTAAGAACAAGATATATGATTAAGGTGAGAGACAAAAAAAAGAAATGGAAGAGAGGTCGAATTACAACTTTGAAAACTGAAATAGACAAGCTGGACAATCAGATTAAGGATAGTGTGAGACAAGATTAAGAAAATTTTGAAGAAAATTTATATAAAGATATTCAGCATAATAGGAAACATTTTTTATAGTACACAGGATGTAGAAGGAGTAAAGACACACAAATTGATAACTGTGTGCAGATTCTAAAATTTATTCTCAGACACAACAGATTATAGATATATTTACAAAATCTTATGCAAAACAGTTTGGCTCCACAAAAGGGGTGATAAATTGTCCTAGTGACATTCAGGTAACCCCAGATACTGGAATCAAATTAGATTATATTGAAAAAGAACTGCACAAACTGGATCCAAGCAAAGCACAGGAGATGGAATTAGTAACAATGACCTGAGAACACTTCAGCAAGAACTTATGGTACCATTATATCTATTATTCACTAGGTCATATAAATATGGGGAGATTCCTCAAGATTGGAGACATGCTAATTAAATATGCCTGGAAGGAAAAGGGGAGTAGGACAAATCTAGAGTCATATAGACCCTTAAGTCTACTTTCATGTTGTGGTAAATAATGGAGAAGGTAATATTGGAAAAGTTATTGTCAGAACTGGATAGGTTGGAACTTGAAACAGTATGTGTTTCTTCCTACTTTATTTTGCTTTTGCGTCATCTTAAAAGTACTCAATTGTATTTATTACTGCTTGGTGTAACTCATTCTAAGCCTTTTAGTTTAAGCACTTGGGCTTCAGACCAGTTGTTTTACATTAGGAAGGTTTGTGGTCTGCACTGTGGTGGCAGGACAGGTAGCTTACATCCTTCTAAGTTGGGAACTGCTGATTGAGGGCTCAGTGTCTGTTATTCGAAAAGTGTATTAATTCTGTTTTAAGCACTTGGGCTTCAGGCCAGTTATTTTACATTAAAAGGGTTCGTGGTCTGCACTCTTGTGGGAGGAGAGGCTGGACTCTGCCCTTCTAGCTGGGAATTTCTGGTTAAAGGCTTATAGTGCCTGCATATCTAAACTGCTTCTTACTGAAATTGGTAAACCTTGTTAGCTGTAGCATAGACTAGATCCAGGCCTGCTGAATCTAGCTTTGTTTGTATAACTTGAGCACTAATCCAGGCATTTTTTAAAGTATTCAATTGTATTTATTACTGCTTGGTAGTAACTTGATTAAAGTGTAGCTATCATTCTAAGTCTTCTGGGTTAAGCACTTGGGCTTCAGACCAGTTGTTTTACATTAGGAAGGTTTGTGGCCTGCACTGTGGTGGCAGGACAGGTAGCTTACATCCTTCTAAGTTGGGAACTGCTGATTGAGGGCTCAGTGTCTGTTATTCTAAAACTGTATTAATTCTGGTTTAAGCACTTTGGCTTCAGGCCAATTGTTTTACATTAAGAAGGTTTGTGGTCTGCACTGTAGTGGCAGAACAGGTAGCTTACATCCTTCTAACTTGTGAACTGCTGATTGAGGGCTCAGTGTCTGTTATTCTAAAAGTGTATTAGTTCTGGTTTAAGCACTTGGGCTTCAGGCCAGTTATTTTACATTAAGAAGGTTCGTGGTCTGCACTCTTGTGGGAGGAGAGGCTGGACTCTGCCCTTCTGAGCTGGGAATTTCTGGTTAAAGGCTTATAGTGCCTGCATATTTGAACTGTTTTTTAGTGAAATTGGTACACCTTGTTTGCTGTAGCATAGACTAGATCCAGGCCTGCTGAATCTAGCTTTATTTGTATGCTTGTTGTTTGTTTGCTTGTTATTTCCCTGAAACGCTAATTCCACCTAAAACGTGGCTTTTCAGTGCTTCTGTGGATCCCTAGTGATATCGGCATTGCTTACTGTACTTATTTCCTTGTTTCACTTGAAAGAAAGTTACTGTTTGTCATTTTTGCATTTAAGTTACCTGTAACACATTGCATTTAAGTTACCTAGCACTTGCTCACTAAAGCAATTATATAAGTCAGCACTAAAATATTAAAAGCACTACACCCTCACAAACTCCCCTTGAGTACCTCGTTCCCCATTGGCCCTTTTTTTTCAATTATAAAGGAATTCCCAATACTATTCTAGCATGTCCAAAGGTCAGTTGTCAATCTCCTCTCCGGTCCAGCTGGTGAATCTGGAAATCTTGAGTCAGTGTTACAACTGCCTCATGTACACAGACAACCCACTCCTCCTCCCAACAAATTCCAACAGATGTGAGAGATGCAACCATATAGCCATACTGGAGGCTAAGCTCTCTCAACTCAGTACTGGCGAAACCAGTCAGGAGGAGAAGGAAACCACACTCACTACAATTCCAGTCTCACATAGACCTACCACGACAGCAAACCAAACACATAAACACACAAAAACATACTCGGAGGCTCTAAATAAAAATCTGCCTAAGCAGCAGAGACCTCCAAAGCAGACACCCAAGCAACCGCTATCCCAAAACAAAACACGTGCAACACATAGCTCACAAAGCCAGTGTGCCAAACAGTCACAGCCCTTAAGGCTAAACAACACACCTGATACACTTGTAATAGGTGACTCTATCGTCAGGCACACTGACATCCCACTCACCAGGCTGAACAAGGAGAAGGTCACGGTGAGCTGCCTGTTGGGTGCTAGGATCCGCCACATAACACAAGCACTCAGGTCACTCCAAGGCAAGTACAAATATGACTCAGTCATTGTCCATGCTGGTGTGAATGACCTGAGACGTACCTCCCTGGACTACATGAAAAGAGACATAGAGGAGCTCTCTGAGCATGTAGCCCAGGCCGATATGACCCTGACCTTGAGTAGCATCTTACCCTCACCAAGAATGATGCCACAATATGAAGACAAGATGATCAATTTCAACAATTGGCTTAAGTATTGGTGTCATTCAAAGGGGATCCAATGCCTGTCAGCCTGGGATGACATGCTCGACAAGCCACGATGCTTCGCTAGGGACAGCTTGCACCTGTCACCCCTGGGCTTTCGGATATTGGCAAAGGCTATTGATACCCCCATATTGCCTTTTTTAGGCAAGGCTCAAAAGACGAACCCACCTCCATAGTTATCACAAGAGATAAGAAACTAAGAGTAATGCTACTCAACGCCAGAAGTCTAAACCTCAAGATGCACGTACTCGAAACTCTCCTTAGCATGGAGAACATCGATATCTTTGTAGTAACAGAAACCTGGTTCAAGGCTCCCGAGAGCACCCCAGCACTACCAGGTTATACCTCATACCATGCTTTTCGGCCCCAAAACTTGGACGAACCACAAAAGGAGGGGGAGTATCAATATTCATCAAAGATACCCACACCACCAGATTGGTGGCACAGCACGAAGCATCAGAGACTATCCATGTGCAACTAACAGTGGGTAAAACTGCCTTCCAGTTTATAGCCTGCTACAGACCACCCTCCCAAACCCAGGAACCCCACTCGGCCTTCCTGAGAACACTGGAAAATATGAAGGTCTCTCCAAACACCATTATATTGGGCGACTTCAACTACCCAAACATAGACTGGGAGCATTACTCTAGCTCCAACACCCTAGCCCAAAGGTTCCTAGAATTTATAAACTCAAATGCTATGGAACAACTTGTTACCACTCCCACAAGAGGGGAAAACATACTGGACCTGATCATCACCAACATGGGGACTCTATGCTCCAGACCAGAAGTGTATACCTCACTGGTAAGATCAGACCATAAACTAATCTCACTGGATATTCACATCCCGACTCCACCCCTGCCCTGAAAACCACAGTGAAAAACTTCTCTAAAGCAAATTTCACACTCCTCAAAACCAAGGTGGAATCCTTGAAGCCCCGGGCCTGTGGAAAATACGGCCCAGACCACAGAATCCTTTATAAACGCATTCTATGAACACCTTCAGGAATGCATGGATCATGCAATCCCAAATAAAACCAAGACCCAATCCTCCAAAGGCAGGCGTCCTGTCTGGTGGACCCCAGCCATAAACAAACTATACAATAGAAGGAGGAAGCTACTACATAATAGAGCAAAATCCCAAAAGGGAAGGCATCTCTGATCAGTATTAGCAAAAAACTATGGGCACTCATAAAATCGTCTAAGGCCAGCTTCGAGAGAAAAATTGCACAGGACACTAAGGATAATCACAAGGCTTTCTTTAGTTATGTTAGGAACCTGGGTGGGAATTCCCAGATATGCTCAGAATTAGTCCAAAATGACAAAAAATACACCAAACCCACAGACATTGCCAACATCCTAGCTGACAGGTTCAGTGCAAACTTCTCCCCCTCCCACCAAAAGGGCAAATATCTATCCCAGCAGAGTGCTGCCCCCTGACATCTCAGATACTCCGGTAAGAGCTGCCCTCTCCAAAGCAAAAGACACAGCATCAATGGGACCAGGCGGTGTCCCGGGCTGCGTCCTACATGAACTCCAAGAAGAGCTAAACCCAAACATAAAACTACTGTTCAATCTCAGCCTTACTACAGGATATGTACCCAAAGAGTGGTATTCAGCAACAGTGGTCCCTCTCCACAAAGGTGGTGCCTCAACGGATCCTGGAAACTATCGCCCCATAAGCCTGACTAGCTTTGTCTGCATAGCTATGGAAAGGATAATCATGGACCTCATAAATAAAGATATTGGGGACCTACAGACACTGGATCCTACCCAGTTCGGCTTTAAGGGCAGATCCTGCCTCTTAAACCTGGTTGATTTCTTTGAAACAGTCCCCAAGGCCATTGACGAGGGGAAGGTGGCCCACACAGCCTACCTGGACCTCGCAAAAGCCTTCGATACAATACCCCACTTGGGCATTATAGATAAGCTCACCAGCTTAAATATAAACCCCTATATCACTAGATGGGTTGCAAACTGGCTCAAGGACAGAACCCACATGGTTAGAATTGCTGGAGCCATGTCAGACTCCAAACCAGTTACAAGTGGCGTCCCACAAGGCTCAGTCCTGAGACCTCTCTTGTTCGGCATATATTTCTCGGAGGTACAGGCCAACACGGAAGGACTGTGGCTGACCAAGTTCGCAGATGACTGCAAACTGGGCGCCATAATCGACTCTCCAGCCGACACAAGCATCCGCCAAAAGGGCCTCATAGAAACAGACAACTGGTGCCAGAGCCATGGCCTCAAGCTAAACACCAAAAAGTGTATAGTCGTCCCCTTTAGCAAAAAGAAAGTGCCCACAAATTACCACATAGGTGGTAATCCATTAAGTACAGAAGAAGTAATTAGGGACCTGGGGACCCAAGTTGATAGCAATCTCTCATTTGACAATCACGTGGCCAAAGTGGTTAGAAAAACATTTTATATAGCCCACCTAATCATGAAGGGATTCACATCTAGATCAGGGGAGGTCATCGTGCCTCTTTACTCATCCCTCATCAGGCCCATAATTGAGTATAATGCCCCTTTTGGGATGTACCTTACCAGACACCTGCAGCAACTGGAAAGACCCCAAAAGTACCTCACCAAGAGGATCAAAGGGCTCAAACAGATGCCATATGCTGCTCGGTTGAAGAAACTCCAGCTCTACTCAGTGGCATACCGCCTGCTCAGAGGCGATCTGTGCCCGACATATAAAGCCATGTCCAACCCGGAATTAATGGACATGCTGCACCTCAGAAAATCCAAATCCCATCGAGCTACGCACTCGAGAGACTTGAACCTCGGCACTGAAATAAATAGGACATGCTGGAGAGACAGATTCATAACCCAGAGGCTCCCTTCACTCTGGAATAAAATCCCAGTCCATGTTAGGCAGAGTCCCTCATTGACTTTCTTCAAGAGGAATCTTGATGAGTGGATGGGAGATCGTAGGTTTACCCCGGGTATCACTTCTGTGTCACTGTTAGACAGAGGCACAGTATACTAACCTCGAAAAAGGGCATAGCAAAATTCATAGGTTCATAGGTTGGTACTAGGCTATCAGCCCTAGGGCCTATACAAGCCTAGCCATAACAATTCCCTGGCTATTTCTTCCCACATTATTTACTTTCCTGGACCCCTGTCTAGCAGGGTGACTGACGTGATCCCTGGGGTGAATTTCCTTTCTCCCATCCAGTCATCAAGGTTCCTCTTGAAGAGGTCCAAAGAGGCACTCTGCTTCACATGTATGGGCAATCTATTCCGGAGTCTGGGGAGTCTCTAGGTCAGGAACCTATCCCTCCAGCATGTTTTGTTTATTGTGATGACAAGGTTTAGATCCCTGGAGTGTGTAGCTCTGAGGGATTGGGATTTCTTTAAGTGTAGCATGTCCAACAGCTCTGGGTTTGACATGGCCTTGTATGTTAAGCAGAGATCGCCTCTGAGTAGACGATATGTGACAGAGTATAGCTGGAGTTTTTTAAGGCGGTCAGCATAGGGCATTTGCTTTAGGCTTGTGATTCTTTTAGTGAGGTATTTCTGAGGCCTTTCCAGTTGTTGCAGATGTCTTGAGAGGTACATACCAAATGGGGCATTGTATTCTATAATGGGTCTAATGAGGGATGAGTACAGTGGGACAATGACCTCCTTTTTTCTGGATGAAAAGCCCTTCGTGATGAGGTATGCCACATAGAAGGATTTCCTGACTGTTGTGGCGATGTGGTTATCGAAGGTGAGACCACTGTCCACCTGTGTCCCTAAGTCTCTTATCACACTTTCTGTGTTTAGTGTACAGCCACCTATATGGTAATTCATGGATACATGTTTTTCCCAAAGGGGATAACAATACATTTCTTGGCATTGAGCTTGAGCCCATGGCTCTGGCACCAAGCATCTGTTTCTGTAAGGCCCTTTTGTAGAGTATCCACATCATTTGGGGATTCAATAATGGCTCCCAGTTTGCAGTCATCTGCAAACTTTGTTAGCCAGAGTCCCTTAGTGTTGACCTGTACTTCAGAGAAGTAGATGCCAAACAAGAGCAGCCCCAGGACTGAACCCTGAGGTACTGCACTTGTCACTTGTCTGGAGCTGGATTTGGAGTCGGCTACTAATTAATTTAAAATGGGTGGCGAAAGCCAAACACACTCTGGCTAGGCTTATAAATGCCCTAGGGCAGATAGCCTAGTATGAACCTATATGCTGAGAATAGATCTATTACCACCCATGCCATGATGTTCTCTAACAATATAATAACAGCTATGAATGCAAAATTGTGCTATGATATAATTTATATATATTTAACTTCAGCATTTGACAGGGTCATACACAAAACACTGATCAATAAATTAGTACAACTATGTATTGATGCACTCTTGATAAGATGGATAGCTGCATGGCTTACAGATATGACATGGCAAGTATCATACAACAACTGGACAGGTGAAATCCTTGGTTACAATCAGGGTGTCCCACAGGGCTCTGTCCTAAGCCTTTATTTGTTTAGATTGTTCACAGGTTCATAGTTGTGTACTAGGCTAATGGCCCTGAAGCCTTTACAAGCCTAGCCCATGGCATTGTGCCACCCGACCTTAGTTCCTAGTGCCTCTGTCGAGTAGAGCCACTGGATTGATCCTCGGGGGGAATTTTCTATTTCCCATCCACTCATCAAGATTTCTCATGAAGAGAGCCAGTGAGGTGCTTTGCTTGACATGTATGGGAAGTCTATTCCATAGCATGGGCAGTCTCTGGCTTATGATCCTGTCTCTCCAGAATGTTCTGTTGATTGTGGTAATGAGGTTGAGGTCTCTGGAGCATGTGGTGCGTAGGGTTTGGGATTTCTTTAGATGTAGCATTTCTAACAGAGCTGGGTCAGACATGGCTTTGTAAGTCAAGCAGAGATCTCCTCTAAGTAGGCGATATGAGACAGAGAATAGTTGGAGCTTTTTGAGTCTGTCAATATAGGACAAGTGTTTAAGGCCTAGGATCCTCTTTGTGAGGTACTTTTGCTGCCTCTCCAGTTGTTGTAGGTGTCTAGTGAGGTAGATGCCAAATGGGGCATTGTACTCAATGATTGGCCTAACGAGGGAAGAGTAGAGGGAGACTATGACCTCTTTCTTCCTGGATGCAAAACCCTTAGTAATGAGATGTGCCACATAGAAGGACTTTCTGACCACAGTGGCAACGTGGTGGTCAAAAGAGAGGTTGCTGTCAACCTGTGTTCCCAGATCTCTTATAACACCTTCTGTGTTCAGTGGACTACTATTAATGTGGTAAATAATTCAAGGGAACCGGGTTTTTCCCATGGGGGATAACAACACATTTTTTGGCATTGAGGTTAAGGCCATGGTTCTGACATGGTTGTATCTTTCAGACCTAACTTTTTCATCTGAGGTGTTCTACAGTTTATATGCAGAAGACCTGAAATTGGGTAAACTGATTACGTGTGTTACAGATAAGGCATGCCTGCAAAATAACTTGACTAAATTGACCATTTGGGCACAGGAGAATAATATGCTGATAAATACATCAAAAACTAAGCATATGAGATTTGGGAGACATAAATTAAAAGGTGAATATTTAATACAATAAATAAAATAAAAACTTGCTGGATACACACTCTTTAACTCTTTATTAGAAAAAAATGTGAGCGCTTTCTAATCATATCAACCAATTGGTTAATGATAGTTATATAACCATAGGTTGTATAAAAATATTTATAAAGCCTAGGAAATCAAAAATTATTAAGTCATTGTGCATCAGTTATATTAGACCCAAACTTGATTATGGAATAACAATATGGAAACCCTATAAGAAAACAAGCATGAATAAATTAGAAAGAGTACAGTGTAAATCTACCAAGGGCATCCATGGATGTGAACATTTAAGTTATTATGAGAGACTAAAATATCTAAACTTGTACATTGTCTCTTACAGATATCTAAGAGGAGATCTTATTCAAGTATATAGGGCATTTAGAGACAGCTACTTCTGGGAATGTTTGGGGTTATTAAAAATTACTACAGAATCATCAGACAGCCTATGTAGAAGACTCTATAGGAATGAGAAGTGTACTAATTGGTTCTCTGACAGAGTAGTTGATGCACTGAACAGACTACCAAATTACATTAAAGCAAGTACTAGTTTGGATATTTTTAAGAACAGCCTGAACCCTTATTATGGGAACAAGTGTTTTGGTATATTGGCAAGCTAGAAGGGCATTAATGCCCATGCTTGAAATATTTGTATGTATGTATGTATATGTTATTGCTGTTACCTACCTAGCCGAGTATGATCAGGAAACTAAGCTACACACAATAAATCCAGGCAGCATGCTTTGACAATGTCTTATCCACCACCATCCAAGAAGTGTACACAATTCTAAAACTGATGATCAAAAAGAGCTCCAAACAGACACCACTCACTTTGGTCCTCTAGTGGGGAAGTACTTTCTTTACTTCAGTACCACCCAGTATGGTCTCCCCTTGCCTTGTCTTATAATTACCTATAGCAGATCACAGTTCTCGTGATGTCATTGCATCTGAGGTGAAAGGATGCACTTGCTTCATCTGCATTTATTTGTTGCACACTAAATATGAGAAGATGACCCATAATTTTCAAATATGATACACCTAGCTAAAATTTTGATTTGTTCAGTTTAAGACTTTGTATTCATAATATGTCCAGTAGCTTAATAATTCTGATGCCATTTTGTCTGCTAGAACTCCAGACCAAAATATTATCATTTATATTTATATTACCTTATAAACCCTCTATTCATATCAGCTGCAATTCTTTGAAGGACCTCTGGATCCAGCAAAATTCCAAATGGTAGTCTCAGAAATCAATTCCTGGCAAGTGGTGTATTAATGATAGCTTAGAGTTTGTTTCATCAAATTTGATTTTCCAAATGTCTGATAAGAGTTTAACATGGAAAAAGATATTTGCACAATGCATAGTGGAAATCACTCCTTCTGCTGTCTATAGAGGACAGTGTTCTCTTTGAATGCAGTTGTTAAATTTTTATGGTGTCTGCAGTAGTGAGGAAATCATTCTATATTGTGCAATTTATAAATACGAGTTTGGCATCTAGGTCCAAGGAAGTCATTGTTCCATTGTATTCAGTATTCAGCAGATGTATCACTGAGTGCACTACCCCTTTGGCATATACCTAATCAGGCACATCCAACAACTAGAATGTCCACAGAAGTTCCTCACTAAAAGAATACAAGGAGTAAGAAACATGCCCGAGGCAGACCACTTCGTAGGTTCATAAGTATGTACTGGGCTAGCTGCCCTTGTGGGCCATTTTAAGCCTAGCCAATTTCCCTTTTTGTGCTCATTTGTGCACATTTGATGACTGCTGTGGTGCAGCAGTTAGCATTGTTGCCTCACAGCAAGAGGTTCTCCCGTTCGATTCTTGGCTGGAGCACCTTCTGTGTGGAGTCTGCATGTCCTCCCTGTGGTTGAATGATGTATAAAGGTGTGCATGAATGGGTGTGCCTTCTTTGAAGGTTGGGCATCGGACTGGCAACTCGGCACCGTAAATATTCACTGCCAATCATTAGCGGACCGGAGTTCCGCTGTAGCGACCCCTAGCCATGAAAAGCCAAAAGAGAAAGAGAGTGCTCATTTGGTTATAGATTGGCCTAACTAATCCCATGGTTGATAATTATATATTACCTCTAATGAGAATAACTGAGATCATGCTATACATAATTTGAGGGTACCATGGCATGGGATAAAGCATTTTGGAGCTGCATCTGTCTGTTAGAACTACAGGGGGCAGACACGGGGTAAATTTTCTGTTTCCCATCCATAGATCTAAGTTGTTGAAAATGGACAGGGATGAACTCTGTTTTATGAGGATGGGGAGTATGCTCCATAGCAGTGGGATCCTCTGTGAAATAATACCCATTTCTGCAAACTGTTCTGTTGATGTTGCAGAAAAGGTTTAGCTCCCTAGATCACATATTTTTGATGCCATTTGACTTGCTGATGTGCAGTAAATCCATCAGTAATGGGTTACAGAATGCCTTGTATGCCAGACAAAGGTCACCTCTTAGCAGTCTGTAGGATACCGAGTATAGTGACAGGGCTTTGAGTCAGCCCTATCCCTGTATTCTGTCTCCTACAGGCTGTTGAGGGGAGATGTATGCCTGGCATACAAGGCATTGTCAGATTCCACTCTGATGGACCTGCTGCATATCCACAAAACAAACAGCACCAAAATTACCCATTGTAAAGACTTAAACCTTGTCTGTGATGTAAATAGGACCTGCCAGAGAGACAGGTTTGTATCCCAGAGACTACACCTTCTCGGGAACAGTCTCCCCATCCATCCGAAGCAGAGTTCCTGTCTAACCCAATTCAAGTGTAACTTGGACAATTGTATGGAGGACAGTAAATTCATCCCTGGTTTGGCACTTATGTTTCTAATGGACACAGGCAGCCTGTAAATGGTTAATTTTCCAAGCCTCTGATTATACTTGTTAAGGGTACCAGAACTTGTTAGTGATTTGGGATGTGTAGTTAGGCTTAAAAATGGCCCCAGTGGTCATTAGCCTAGTACACACCTATGAACCTATGGATATAGTTTTTTATATATATATATATATATATATGTATGTATGTATTCAGGTTTTGTGTTGCTTAGCAACAGTTATAATGCTATTAATCCATTCTGTCTGCTCATCCTGTTTAACAAAAGCCCTATTTATGACCAGATTTACAATATGATTTGGTGAACCTAATGCTTGCCCCTAAGTCACACATTTGCATCGCTGCACCACCCTACCCTTTTGGACTGTGGTAGCATATAGCTAGCTCTGCTCTACCCCACCCTACCCTTTTGGACTGTGGTAGCATATAGCTAGCTCTGCTCTACTGTCCACCACAGTATGCAATCATATCCTGTCTTGCCAGCCTGTCAGGCACCCCAACCACTAACTGAGCTTGAGTCACTTACATCATAAAAAGGGCTTTTCTCTGAAAAAAAAAAACAAAAAATTATATCTGTTCGCTGATTTCTCCCACCTTTTTCTGTAAACTAGAGTAGTCCGGATTCAGATTTGATGAATTCTGGACTGTATTGGAGTTTCTGAGTTTCCCAGACTTACTGTGTTAGAGGGAAGCCTTTCTGCTTATCAGTGGGAGTGGAAAGCATTGAGCAGCCTATCTGTTGCAAGAGGAGTGGTTTCCAGCATTGAAATTGTACCTTATTGGCCATTTTGGACTGCATTCTATCCCTTTTAACTTTGTGCCATAAAAAACTGTGTTTGCGTGGGTTTGCTCTTGTTTTAGCTCAGCAGATCCTGTTTTGGCATCCTGCAGACTACAAAGGCAGCAGAAAGAAGAAAGAGAGACTTTAACTGATTCTAAGTATCTCAGTTTGCCTGTTTTTGCTTAAAATTGCTTAAAATCATTTATTGCAGTTTACCTTAGCCTTTTTTCTAAGTTATTGCTTTATTTTTACTGTATTTATTGTTTGTTGGCTAGACACTCAAGTGAGCTAGCCTTTTCTGTGCTTAAAAGTTGATTTACTGTCATTTTAGTGTATTTTTACTGTTTTTCTGAAAAAAAAAATTCTGTTTGTTCGTTTCTCCCACCTTTTTCTGTAAACTAGAGTAGTCTGGATTCAGATTTGCTGAATTCAGGACTGTATTGGAGTTTCTGAGTTGCCCAGACCTTACTGTGTTAGAGAAAAGCCTTTCTGCTTATCAGTGGGAGTGTAAGCATTGAGCAGCCTATCTACTACTAGAGGAGTTGTTTCCAGCTCTGAAATTGTTCATTATTGGTCATTTTGGGCTGCATTCTATCCCTTTTAACTTTCTGCCTTTAAAACTCGTGTTTGTGCGGGTTTGCCCTTGTTTTCGCTCAGCAGATCCTTTTTTGCCGTCCTGCAGACTTACAAGGGCAGCAGAAAGAAGAAAGAGACTTTAACTAAGTATCTCAGTTTGCCTGTTTTTGCTTAAAATTGCTTAAAATCATTTATTGCACTTTACCTTAGCCATTTTTCTAAGTTATATCTTTATTTTAACTGCATTTATTGTTTGTTGGCTACACACTCAAGTGTGCTAGCCTTTTTTGTGCTTAAAAGTTGATTTACTGTCATTTTAGTGTTTTACTGTTTTCTGAAAAAAAAAAAAAAAAATTCTGTTTGTTCATTTCTCCCATATTTTTCTGTAAACTAGAGTAGTCTGGATTCAGATTTGCTGAATTCAGGACTGTATTGGAGTTTCTGAGTTGCCCTTACCTTAGTGTGTTAGAGGGAAGCCTTTCTGCTTATCAACGGAAGTGGTAAGCAATGAGCAGCCTATCTACCACTAGAGGAGTGGTTTCCAGCTCTGAAATTGTACCTTATTGGCCGTTTTGGGCTGCATTCTCTCTCTTTTAACTTTCAGCCTTAAAAACCCGTGTTTGCGCGATGCCCAGTGCCACTAAGTTAGGGTAAACTATTACCAGTGCCAGAAAGTCTACTCTTCAAATTTTTCCGTACATCCTGCTCATTTTTATCTTTTTGCTCTCAAACTAGACTATTTAAGTCCGGCACTTGCTCAGAACTTCTTGTAGCATTTACTGTAACATATATACTGCTACCAGCACTAAACTTTCCAAGTACAAAACAGCTTCAGTACCTAATAAATTTAGCACCTATCCAGGCTTGTCTAGAGGTCAGTTCACTGTGCTTTCTCCTGTTAACCTGGTGAACATGGGCATCATGAGGCAATGTAGCAACTGCCTCATGTACACAGACAACCCACTCCTCTTACCTGCCAACACCACAACTTGTGAGAGATGCACATGTATTACCAGATTGGAAGCCAAACACTCTCCGGCCAAGACTGGAATAGCCTTGTCAAGAGGAGAAGGTTAACACTTGCACCACACCACATGGAACACATAGCCCTCCAGAATGTACACCACCACAACCCTCACATACTATCACTAAACACACACCCACTTTCGCTGAAGCTCTCAATAAAAATCTGCCCAAACGACAAAGACCTCAGAGGCAGAAATGCAAGCAACCATCACATCCCAACATAAACCATGGCACTCATAGCTGACATAAACAGTGTGTCACTCAACCAGACCCCCTAAGGTAATACAGCTTATCAAATACACTAGTCATAGGTGACTCAATAGTAAGGCACACTGATGTCCCACTCACTAGGATGAATAAGGAGAAGATTACGGTCAGCTGCCTGTCAGGCACCAGGATCCGCCATATAACACATGCACTTAGGTCACCACAACAGGTACAAATATGACTCTGTCATTGTCCATGTTGGTGTGAACTACCTAAGACGTACCTCCCTGGACTACTTGAGAGACATGGAGGAGCTCACAGATCATATAGCCCAGGCAGGTATAACCCTAGCCCTGAGTAGCATCCTACAGTCACCCAGAATGATACCACAGTATAAGCAGAAAATGATTGACTTCAACAATTGGCTAAGTTTCTGGTGTCATTCAAAGGGGATCCAGTATCTGTCTGCCTGGGATGACATGATCGACAGACCTCGATGCTTTGCCAGAGATGGACTGCACCTGTCACCCCTGGGATTCCGGATACTGGCCAAGGTTCTTGCCACCCCTATAGTGCGTTTTTTAGGCAATGTCAGGAAGACAAAATTACCACTGTAACAGATACAAGCAAACAAAATCAGTTCTAGAAGTCTAAGTCTCAAAATGCACTCACTCGAAGCACTCCTTAAATTGGAGAATATCGACATCTGTGCAGTAACAGAGACCTGGTTCAAGGCTCCAGAGAGCACCCCAGCAGTACCAGGATATAATTCATACCACACTTTTCAGCCCCTAAACCTGGACCAAAGCCCTGAAGGTGGTGGTGTCTCCATATTCATAAAGGACATGCACACCTCCAGACTAGTAGCCCAACATAAAGCATCTGAAATACTTCAGGTACAACTAAACTGGGTAAAACTGCAATCCAGGTTGTAGCCTGCTATAGATCCCCGCCATGTCCCAAGACTCCCACTCCACATTCCTAAACACACTGGAAAACATTAAGGTACAATCCAACACCCTTATACCGGGAGACTTTAATTACCCCTCTATCAACTGGGAAAATTACTCGTGTACCAACGCACTTGCTCAATACTTTCTGGAATTCATTAATTCCAGTGCCCTGGACCAGATCTGACCACAAGCTAATAACCATGGATATCCACATCCCACCCCCACCCTCCATAAAGGAAACCACTGTGAAAAACTTCTCCAAAGCCAATTTTGGGCTGCTAAAAACAGAGGTGGCAAACTTCATGTCACCCATGCAAATGTAAAATAGGTGCATGACCGCTGAGTCATACACCAAAACACTGTATGAGCACATACACAAGTGCATGGAATGGGCCATACTAAACAGAACCAAGACACTCTCCTCAAAAAAAAAGGAAGCCAATCTGGTGGACCCCTGCCATCAACAGGCTCTACAACAGAAGGAAGAAACTGTTGCAGAAAAGGGTGAAGTCACAAGACTGGATAAACTCCCTTGCTAACCTCAGCCAAAAACTGAGATCCCTCATCAAATCCTCTAAAGCTAGCTACAAAAACAAAATTGCTGCAGATACTATGGACAACCACAAGGCATTCTATAGTTATGTCAAGAATTTACAGGGCAATATTCAGATCTGCTCTAAGCTGCAGCTGAATGGCAACACATATACTGAGCCAAATGATATTGCCAATATATTGGCCGACAGGTTCAGTGCGAACTTTACCCCCCTTACACCCCCTAAATGGCCAATCACAATACCTGAGGAATGCCAAGTCCCTAATATCATGGCTACACAGCTAAAAAACGCACTGTCCAAAGCCAAAAATACAGCTTCCGTGGGACCAGATAGTATCCCCGTCTGCGTTCTACATGAATTACAAAGTGAACTGCCACCACACCTGAGTGCCCTGTTCAATCACAGTATCACTTCAGGCTTTGTCCCTTCAGAATGGCACACTGCTACAGTCATCCCACTCCACAAAGTGGGGAGGGTGACTACTGACCCTGGGAACTACCGCCCTATTAGCCTGACGAGTCTGATATGTAAGGCTATGGAACGCATCATTATGGACCTTATAAATAGGGACATAGGGAATCTCTAAACTCTGGACCCCACGCAGTTTGGGTTTGTGAAAGGTAGGTCAGGCCTGCTCAACTTGATAGACGTCTTCGAGTCTGTCACCAAAGCTGTGGATGAAGGCAAGGTAGTTCACACAGCCTACCTCGATCTTGTGAAGGCTTTTGACACCATCCCTCACTCAGGAGTTATAGATAGACTCACTAAACTATGCATAAACCCCTATGTCATAAGATGGGTTGCCAACTGGCTCACTGATAGAACCCACACTGTCAAAGTAGTGGACTCCAAATTTGACTACTGACCAGTTATAAGTGGAGTCCCACAGGGATCAGTCCTAGGTCCTCTCCTGTTTGGCATCTACTTCTGTGAAGTTCAAGCCAATGCAAATGGACTATGGCTGACCAAGTTCACCAATGATTGCAAACTGGGTGCCATTATTGATTCTCCAACCAATTTAGACAGTCTACAAAAAGGCCTCAATGAGACCAATAATTGGTGCCAGAACCATGGCCTAAAGCTCAATGCCAAAAAGTTCATTGTCATTCCCTTTGGGAAAAACTCAGTACCCATGAACTACCACACTGACGATAGTCTGCTAAACACCAAAGGTGTCATAAGAGACCTGGGGACACAGGTTGACAGCAACCTCTCCTTTGATAACCACATTGCCACTGTGGTCAGTAAGTCCTTCTATGTGGCACATCTCATTACAAAAGGTTTTTCCTCCAGAAAGGAGGAGGACATAATCCCTCTCTACTCATCCCTTATTAGACCTATTATAGAATACAGTGCCCCATTTGGGATGTACCTCACTAGATACCTACAACTGGAAAGTCCAAAAAAATACCTCACTAAGAGGATCTTAGGCCTTAAACACGTGCCCTACATGGACAGACTCAAAAAACTCCAGCTATACTCTGTCTCATATCACTTGCTTAGAGGCGATCTCTGCTAGACCTACAAAGCCATGTCTCACCCAGAGCAGTTAGATATACTACATCTAAAGAAATCCCAATCCCTCCATGCCACATGCTCCAGGTTACCTCAATAAACAGAACATGCTAGAGGGACAAGTTCCTAACCCAGAGATTCCCCATACTCTGGAACAAACTTCCCATTCACGTCAGGCAGAGCACTTCATTGGTCCTCTTCAAGAGAAATCTTGACAAGGGGATGGGCAATAGAAAGTTCACCCCGGGATCACTTTAGTGGCCCTGCTCGACAGGGGCACTGGGAACTAAAGTTGGGATGGATGATGCCAGGGAATCTTTTGGGCTAGGCTTATGTAGGCTCCAGGGCTGTTAGCCTAGTACACATCTATGAACCTGTGAACAAATAGTGCATGGCACAGGCAACCTCCCCGCCCTTCCCACTGAGCATGCAGGAAGTGATCTTTGTCTGTCGATTTGGTGACATTGTCTTGGGATCAGAAGTAAGCTCATTAAAAGGGAAAATCCTGTGATTATGACAACAGTTTCAATTTCAGCTGAACAAATAACTGTCTCCTCACTTTGTGGAACACATGCCTTGTAGCCCTCATTCCCCAAAATACCGTATTGTGATAAGCAGTCAATGATCCATGCCCAATATTCTCCAAATGCACATCATGCACTTCCTCCATGTTTACATATGTTTAAAAAATAAAAAGTCTTTGCACACTGTCCAAAATTTGTGGTCATTATTTCCTCAGCTAGCCAATGATCACTATGGAATTTCTTGTATTATTTTCACTATACTTCACTCCATTTTCTTCCTGTATCCATACATATATCCTTCTTAAAAACTTTCCTCCAACAGTGCGACTATCCCCAACTTCACGTCAGCAGGGTAACCTGAGTGATGATGCAAGTTCGGAAGTACTGTTTCATTGCATGCCACAAGCCTGGGGAATTCAGATGATTTTATTCTTCCAGTATATTATGTATGAAGTAATAACATTTTCCTGGCCTGGAATTCAGCTGAAGACACAGTGCAGCAATTTTGAATATGTGCATATGGACAGCTTTGTTTGCACAACATCTTTAAAGGAGAAGAAAGATGTTCGATATTCACTCTTATTTTTTATTTATTTATTTAGTTTGTGTGTGTGTGTGTTTCACGGTTTCAGGACCCAGCATTGTGACTCATGACATTTCTATAGGAAACCAAATGACTGGTGTAAGCAAGATACGCTTTTGAACCACTGTCTACTTGAAATTTAGATTTCAGTTCTCCTAGACCACTTTCATCTCTTTACTTAGAGCAAAACTATAAAGTGCCTCAGTGGCTTCCTTGGTGATAACATGGAGAAATATACCACAACTGTTTTTGTCTAGTTTGTTTGTGAAGCTGCAAAGAGATACAGTTCAAACCTTTTAGCCCTGTAACTTCCAGTTTCCTGACAAGTTTCCCTGTAATGTGAAAGTAGTTGGTGGATGAATCCTCAACATTCAGAGTTAAAAATCTGAAGATAGTGTTCACAAAATTTGATATTAGGGATATCTGTGCATGACTCAAAGGAAATACATATTTTCAGTGTTTTGCAAGCTAGTAGCTTGACACTGTTATAAAGATTATTTGTTGAAGGCACTCACTAGCACTGGCTTAGTCCCTGCACTGTACTTGTCAAGTAACATGCAAACTATTGAAGAAGTCATTCCCAGAAGTTAGTTTAGAAGTTGAAATGACTACATTGTCTTAGAAAAAATATAACTAGTACCATGTTTGTTTCACAATTGTGGACAGAATAGTAATGATGTTTTCAGTGCGTCACTGACAAATTCCATAGAGTACTTGTAACCTCTCAGCATAAAATGTGAAATTTTCCTAACATGAAAACAGCTTACAAGAATTATGCAACACTTTAAGATGGCAAACAATTGCATGTTTATCGAGTAGGACAATATTTTTATATTAAGGTTTGTGATCTCCTATATAAGACTGACAGGCAGAAAGACATGAGTATGGAAAGATAATTAAAAAAAAAAAAAAAAAACAGTTCAGAAAAAGATATTTTGTTATGCCATAGTACTTGTACACTTTATTTTCTATAAGGAGGAGCAGGTCATGCACCTGGTGAAATTGCCGCCTGAGCAGTCATGCATGAGCATGAGTCAAATTCCTCTCTCTCTTTCTTTTCCTCTTTGTCTAACTCTGTATTCTGCTATCACCATCTTGATGCTATTCATTACTGATTCAAACCACATGTGCATGCATAAATATACACACAAACTGTATGTTCATTAATTATTTGTTTAAAACGTGTTCATTTGTTAACCAGCTACATGAATTTGCTATTGTGGATCCTTTACAACCAAGACCATAAGGGCAATGATAAATACAATATAAATGGACAGTTTAAAGTCACCAATTAATTTGCTTGTTTTGGGAAGGTGGAAGGAAACTGGACTACCCAGAGAAACCACATGCAGACACAGGGAGAACATGCACACTTCACACAGACTGTGATCAGGTGTCACAATTAAACACTGAAACCTGGAGTTGTGAGGCAGAGAACATAACTACTGATACATTGTGCTGCCTTTGTAGATAGAAATAAATTAGTTTTGAAAGGATAATATTATTACATTTCACACAGAAAGCAGAAATAGTAAAAAATATACAAAATCTAAAAACAGTGAAAAATCAAAACAGATGAGATTTAATAGATGCTGCACTGATGTCCATACTTTCTGGGGCAGGAGACTGTTTCCATTGCAGATGACAATACTATGTAAGGAGCTGACTATCCGAAAAAGCATGTCTTCCATCCTCACACATTTTCTATTCCTAGTGTTTAAGAAGATTATAAATGTACAAGGTAGCCTGGGAGGCACAGCTGTCACAAAAGCTCTCAATATCCAGTGATACAGAGAAGCATAACTGTGTTAAATCTGTGGAGGACTGCTGATGGAAGATTAAGAACAAAGGAATGGTTTTATATTCCTGGGGTCATTCATTTGTTCATTTTTAGCTGTCCATGCAATTATCAAACTGTTTATTTTACACCCGGTTGACTGTGATGGCTTTTTACCAGTCATCTAATTGTTTTTAGCAGGTTTAGCCAAATAAGGTCAGCCAAAGATAAGTCATTGTATTATCCAAGTACATTCTTTAAGCTGTTTTGCAAAAATACATACATTGCAATATATCTCCTATTTGGTAAAGAGTGGTTTTGAAAAAAAAAAAAAAAAAGATTTGATAAGTATATGACCACTGTACAATGCAACAATTGTGTTTTCAATTCAGTTACTAGATAAAGCTTTTTGAGGTTTTCAGAAAAAATAAAGTTCTTTGATGACATTTTCATTTTATTCAAAAGTGTGAATGTTCCACATCAGTTTAATATATGTTTCTTTCTCTACATATCAGTTAATATTCATTTATATAAAATAAAAACTAAAAGTTCACATAATTTTACGCTGCATTATATTACTTTATTCTGACTACACAAATTAATTTAATCTAAGGCAGCAGAGCAAACAGCTCACAAAGACAGCCAAAGTTAAATTCCTAAAACAAAGGCATTTAGAAGTACAAGGTATCCAAGAGCCTTATAGAAGGAACCTAACTTTCTGATTAGGAGAAATGAAAAATCAGATATTGTAATTATCATTGAAGGCTAACTAGACACCTCTGCAAAATCAATAGTGCAAGCTTTTACTTATTTCTTTGGGAAGCATGTAAACAAAGAGCTGCCCACATATTACCTCCAACCAACCACACCACCAAATGAGTTTCCTACCCAAGTTTTAGTCACAGAAGGATATGAACAAGTTGCAGAAAGTCATCCCTCTCCATGGCAGCACTGATGAAGGTCATCACTTAAAAGTTCTCAGGGTCAATAACACATTTATAGCTAATTTTTTGGTCCCATTCTTAGAGTCGTACTGACTTCAAGTAATTCCCCTGACCTATGGAAATGATTTACAACTACACCACAATATAAACTAGAATCTGCTGACAAAGTGGAATCCAACTGGCCCTTCAAAAATTATGGGGAAGCTATATCAGTGTAGTTAAAAGTATGTTCTGTGTTCTGTCAAGAACAGTGTGGCTTTTGGGGAGAGTACAGCACAGTCACCTTTCCTGTCATATATTAACTGCATCTTCAAAAAATTTGCTGAATGCCTCAGCTCTGTGGTATATAAAGAGAAAGCCCTGACTATGATCCAGGTAAACTACATTCAGTTTAAAGGCTTGGTGCTGGAAGGGCCAGGGCAGGAGGAGAACAAGAGGATGATGCTGACTCACCCATCTCAGTGGAGGAATGCAGTATTGATCACTGCAGTGCTAACAACAAAAGGAGTGTTGGGGGATTGAAGGATGTAGCTATCAGGGTGGTGTGGCTGTCTGCTTCATGGATACCAGGAAATGTGTCCATATGTGAAAGTGAATGTATGATGCCTCCAAGAGCTACAGCATAAATAGATGCTACTGGCCATTGCAGGGAGGGCTTACTATTTGGGACAGGGGCTCAAATGAACATAGACTAGCCTACTC
Source organism: Protopterus annectens (assembly GCF_019279795.1). NCBI lineage: Eukaryota > Metazoa > Chordata > Ceratodontiformes > Protopteridae > Protopterus > Protopterus annectens. The sequence goes on from NC_056729.1 coordinate 664,160,501, forward strand.
TCTTTCATACCTGATATTTATCTCTTGGAAGATTGAATGGATTCATAATATTCTTGCACTGAGCATGGAATGAATGGTCTGTAAGGTTCTCTGGTTCCAGAATGAATGAGTCAGTCTGTCACCCATACTGAAGGATAAAATAGGCTCACTGTGTGTAAAGAGTTATATGGGAATGAGGTCCTAAGCATTGAAAAACATCAAATCCAAGTAGTTTCAATAAAATTGGGGAATTTAAAGTTAAACTGTAATGAGTAGCCTGATTAGCAATCCATATCAGTAACACTGCTTCACACCTGTCTGTGCATATGTACTACATAGGAACACAAACCCAAAGAACTGGTCACTGAGTTGAACAGTGGCCATGAAGAATAGTACTGCTATCAGCAGTTTAAATACCAAGCACTCACCAGAAAGGAAAATGTCTTTTAGGAGGAATTGGTTTGGTGATAATTAAATAAAGGACATGAATGGTTGTGGGGAAAGCTTATAAATAAATCAGCCACTACTGGCTGATGTGTACAGTGCAGGAAGTGAAGTCAAAGGAGAACTGCACTGTCTTTGCAGATCAGCTTAGACTGCTGCTTACTTCAGGTTGAGGAGCAGGACAGAATGTTAGTTCATGCCATCCATCCATATTTTTTCTATACTGTCTATCCTTGTGAGGGTTATGATGGGAGCAAACTAAGCAGAGTAAATGACAGTTTCATCTACGCATCTATAGTCTCCAGTATTTATGATCTCTAGGCATTAGAAGATAATCACAAAGATCTAATTCCTCTGCTATATCCTGGATTTATACTGGGGCTTTCATCCCACTTCTGTAGGATGTGATCAAAGACATCCTCACAAAGTACCCATATCACATCAACTGACTCCTCATAACAGAGAGGAAAAGTGGCTGTACTCCAGAATCCTCACATATTGCTGGGCTTCTCACTCTGTCATACAGAATGATCTCAACTATTCTGAGAATGCACCCCAGTTTTGTTACTTGTACCCATGAGCTTATCCTCTTTGTCATTACCCAAGCTAATGATCATATGTGAGGATAACCAATAAATTGCAAGCTTCATCTTATGACTAAGGTGTCACATCACCACCTTACTCTGGTGCTACACATGCAATGCCTCCATTGCTGCACTTACCCACCAATCTCCTGATCTCCTCTGTTCACTGTTGAACAAGAATCCAAGATACTTAAACTGCTGTACCAGAGTTAGTTGTTCCCTTCTTACCTACGGAAGGTAATCCACTCTTTTTCAGTGAGAGAACCATAGCCTGTGATTGGAATCTCTGAGTTTTATCCCATTCATTTCTCTAACAAATGTTGGTGATCATTGGCACTTGAGGCAACAAGGATCCACATCATGTGTAAACAACAAAGATGTTATCTATATATATATATATATATATATATATATATATATATATATATATACATGCATTGGATTGCTTTCTTCATGACGATCACAATCAGATGAAAAATCTTTATTAAACTATTAATAAAAGAATGGTGCTATTTAGCTGCACACAAGTTGGGAGACTATTGGCATGGATGGGCTGGACACGTGTAATGCTTTGCTAGGATGGAGATTAGTGACTTGCTACCATGTATGAGGGAAGAATGTGGCAAAGAGGGCCAGTGTATGAAACTCTAGGCTACAGATACACTCTGTATGTGTTGGTGGAAAGGATTGTTTTCCTTTTTTTATGATTTTTTGTGCTTACCTCTAATTCTGTAGTTTTATCCATGTTTAAACATTTGGCTATGTAACCTAGTTCAATGAATGCAGAATTAGTCTTCTTGCAATCCATATGCTAGAATTCATCAAAAGTTTGCACCAATTTGGACTTCCAAGATGGCTGCACACTGATCAACAGCTTGATTTCAGCTCTTGTAGTGTAAGACAATAAACTGAACAGTAAGGGCAATAAACTCTGCAAGTTTTAGTAAATTCAGCTACTGACTAGTAAGTACACTGCCTGGATGCCAGCAAAGAAGAAACTTAGAGAGCCTGAATTAAAATCAACTAGAAAAGGTGAAGAGAAAAACATATGGGGAAGACCCTACAGCTGTTCATCAAAAAGTTGTTCAAGCTCCAGCTTTGGAGCAAAACATGGCTTCTGGTAATCTAGAGGAAAAGTTAAATCAAAATTGCTCAGAGATGATTAAAATATTCAAATCATTGATGGAGTATATCAACTCAAATAAAATCATGGAAAACTGAAGCTTTAAACAGCTATTCAGATGAACTGATAAAACTGTAAAAATCAGGGGGGTGAAATGAAGAAAAGGCTAGATGAGTATGAGACTGCTCAAGAAGGGCTGTTTCAAAACTGGTAGAGTTTGAGGATAGATGATGCAGGAAAAAAATGAGATTTTATGCTGTACCAGAGAAACTGGAAGGAACAGACTGTATTAATTTTATGATGGTACAAATAAGCGACTGGACTGGTATTCCACAGAAGGATTTGTTAACTGAAAGGGCACATTGTGTGCATGCTCTAAACCTGACCATGAGAAAGCAGTCAAGACTTTTATTAGCAAAGATGCAGTCATACCATCAGAAAGCATTGATCCTGACAAAACTGTGGCAAAAGAGCAAAATATTATAAATTGGAGATGGTAGAGTGTTTATGAAAAATGATTATTCACTGTACACCAGGCCAAAGAGAAGCAAATTTATCCCAGCAATCAAAGAATGTTGATCGGCAAGTGTGAAACTGAAGCTGCTCTGTCGAGTTGTCTTCAGAGTATTTTTCCTGGAGAATCAATGTAATTTTTTGATGTAGAACAGGCTAAGGAGGAAACACAACAGTTTGTCCCATAAAAGGTGAGCCATCAAACAGAATGAGAATGAGACAGGTTCTTATTCTTCTGATAATACAGCTTATAGAGAGGCTTTGCCAGTGAAGTCTTTTTCAATGTTCCAAAGGAAAATGCTTGAAAGAAAAAAAAGCACAGGAGCTGACTAGAAGAATAAGGGGTACCTTGGACTTGAACCAAAGTCTGGGTTAGAAGATGCAGATGAATAGGAAAAACATCAGCAACATTGAAACAGTTAATACATGTGACACTATAAAGCATCAATCACATTTGTGAAATATGGCTTTACAATAAAAAGTGGAAAGACTGAACGTTTGTTGACTTTGTAAAACTTGGGGACAGAAATGCATAAATGTTTGAAAATACATAGTAACTATCAATAAACAATTTCATGATACTAACTGGATGTTATATAGTAAAGTATGTTCAGTTATTGTTGTATGTGATAAAGATACTAAAGTAAAAACTGTTTTTTTCTTCTTCTTTTGTAGTTTTAAGAAATTTAGGCATTACAATGTAGAAAGAGAAGGAAGGTTAGACAAAGGCATGTTTAGGTTAATATGCTTTAATTTTCAATTGTTGAGGTGGGGGTGTACTGTAAAAGTGCACAGATTATATTCCGTCTTTTTTTGCATAGGTGAATGCCTGGATTAAGGCATTTGGCTTAATCTAATAAAAAGTTTTTTGTGTAAGTAAATAACATGGAACTGAATGTAATGAGTTTCCTTTTGACAAATAAATGTTCAATGTAAGTTGAGAGGTTTGCATGGCTGTACATTTGGTACTTGTGTTTCCATGGAGACAAGCTGATTATAGGAGAAAGTAATAAAAGCCAGAACACTTTTTAAGGCTAAAACCTATTGTTTTCTGAACGCACATAAGTTGTTTTTCACATCTGCGAGGGGAATAAAGATAAGACAAGGACAGACAGCAATTAGCATATGTAGGAGCACAGGCTGTCACATACATCTTAGCATGGATAATCTTAATATTAAAGTTATGCCTGTGTATGCAGCTGTTAATTTGGGACAGTTGTTCTTATCAGGAGGGTTAAACTGCATTACTGAAGATGTACATAGATTTCTGTGTTTTTTTTAAGTTAATAGGTTATTGGGGGTGTTTGGTATTTTGTTCAAGAGCTTTCATTAACACAAAAAGTCTTGTAAAATGTGGCATAGCTTCCAATGGAAATGATAAGAAACAACTGTATAAGAGATGAACCTGCCAAACATTAGTGATTGGGTGTAATACAAAACCTGAAAATAGATATACGACAAAGCTGAAATATATAATAGGTGGGAATAATAATGTCTTATCATAATGGCTACACTAAACATATTATTTTGGAACATGAATGGCCTCACAGGTACAAACAAAAAGGTCAGAGTATTGAATTATATTAAGAAAAGCAGAGTGCAATTAGTAATGCTACAGCAGACACATTTGGAAAGAAATGAAGATGTGAATTTGATAAAGAAAGGATTTCAGGATGGATAAAACACAAAAAAGCCCAGTAAATCCAGGTAAATACCTCATCCAGTACAACCATAAAATGTATTTGTAGCAAGAATAGGTGAGGCAATGCAAATAGCAGACAAACCAAATTTATTCGATAGTAAGTGCTTTCACAGTAATCACTACTGCTTCATCAGACATTTACAACCATAAAGCTGCACTTATTTCATATACTAAAAACTGTCGTGTGTTTAATTAAACACCATACTTAACTAATTAATTAGACACAACTTCTTAACGTTACATAACATACTTGTATCTGAATATACATACTAAAAGTACAAAATGTAAAAAACAGTAGATTAAAATATATACACGTCTATCACATACAGCTATCCAACTGGGAAAAATATGTACAGATCTGTTCATGTACTAAAACATATAACTACCATTAAAAATGCATGTTAAACAGTACCCCTTTTTACTTCCTAAGTCTTCTCATCTTAAGTAGAGGTTGAATACGTACATCATTCAAGCCCTTCCCCATATTAGCACTCAGCTTAATGATCCATTTTATCTCCATTGCTTCTGTTCTGTTTCTTACATCTCCCATTCTCATTCCTGGTACACTTTTGGCAATAATGAGAAATTTAAAACCGTGTGAGGGTCCCATCTGTGAAGTATGTTTCGCTAGTGCGTTGGTCAATATATTATTATATACGTCATAAATATGCTCTCTTATCCTTAATTTGAACATTCTGTCTATTTTACCTATATAAAATGCACTACATAGCTGACATACAGCCATGTATACTATATGTTCAGAATTACAATTGCCATTGACCCTGAAAACAAAGTCCTTACCCAAGTCTGGATGTTTAAAGCAACCTTCTGAATTAATATACATGCACTGGTTGCATTTCCCACATGGGCTAGTGCAAAACTTCTCAACCTGTTCTCTCTCATTTTTATCAGGATAACATAGCATCTTATGTGAAATGGGAAAGGCAGTATATATTAGAAGGCCCATATAGAATGATAGTGAAGTTATACCACAGATTTGTAAGATGACCTTTTCTTTTTATGGGAAGGTAATGAAGAACAGCTGTACTGTTTTTATGAATACTTGAACACTTCAACTGCATATCTAAGGTTTACTCTGAATTTTGCAAGAGAATCAATAAGTTTCCTTGATGTGCTTATAACCATTGACAATGAAAATAAGGTTAATACTTGTATACATAGAAAGGAGTGTTATAGAAACACATTGCTACATAAGAACAGTATGCATCCCCAACATGTGTTAAACAATGTCATTAAGGGTCAGTGTATGAGGGCATCAAGGTTGAATACCAGTTCAACAGCTTTTGATGTAGAATTGCAAGAGCTAGATTGTAAATTTACCAAAAGGGGATATAATCCTATTGATATCTCTAATGTTATGGAGAATGTTAGGTCTTTGAGAATCACTTCAGTCCAACCTTATTTCTCTGAACAGAGCATTCAAAATAAGAGGTATAGAAAAAGCAATGTCTCACATGAAAGTAGGTTAAGAATACCTATTCAGTATACCAATAATGTGAAGCCCATTTTGGGGGTATACAGGAAATACTGGTCGATTTTAATGATAGATCCAGAAGTGAGGGAGATTGTAGGTCCCACCCCCAAATTTCAGTTTAAGTATATGAAGAATATGAATAAGATGCTATGTTATCCTGATAAAAATGAGAGAGAACAGGTTGAAAAGTTTTGCACTAGCCCATGTGGCAAATGCAACCAGTGCATGTATATTAATTCAGAAGGTTGCTTTAAACATCCAGACTTGGGTAAGGACTTTGTTTTCAGGGTCAATGGCAATTGTAATTCTGAACATATAGTATACATGGCTGTATGTCAGCTATGTAGTGCATTTTATATAGGTAAAATGGACAGAATGTTCAGATTAAGGATAAGAGAGCATATTTATGACATACATAATAATATATCGACCAACGCACTAGTGAAACATACTTCACAGATGGGACCCTCACACGTTTTTAAATTTCTCATTATTGCTAAAAATGTACCAGGAATGAGAGATTTAAGAAACAGAACAGAAGCAATGGAGACAAAATGGATCATTAAGCTAAGAGCTAATATGGGGAAGAGCTTGAATGATGTTGTACCTATTCAACCTATACTTAAGATGAGATGACTGAGGAAGTAAAAAGGGGTACTGTTTAACATGCATGTTTAATGGTAGTTATATGTTTCAGTACATGAACAGATCTGTACATATTTTTCCCAGTTGGATAGATGTATGTGATAGACATGGTTTACTATCATTATCTCGAAAATAAAAAAAAAAAAGTGTACTTATTAGCGAAGTGTTTCGCCAAAAGTACACAATATCGAATGTCCCTAATTTCGAAAAACAGCTGTTAATGCCGAAAATGTCAATGATGACATTTTCGGCATTTAACAGCAATCCCACCCTTTCCTTAACTCCCTAACTAACTAAACTATAATACCGTTTATGCAGAGGGGCAAGCCCCCCTGCACCCCCACCCCAACTTAATATTCCAACTCCGAGATTGCACTACAGTCAGGAAAGGGATGTATTTCCCTAACCGCACTGTATTGCGATCCCTTTACATGAATGAATGGTATATTTGCAAATGCACATTCAGTTTGCAAACATGACGTTCGCTCATGTAACCTGCGCACATATGAAGTATTCAAACTTTTGTTGTTCGAATACTTCATAGCCGTGCAATTGCACGGCGGAATTTTAATGGTAAACTGATAGACATATGTATATATTTTAATCCACTATTTTTTACATTTTGTACTTTTAGTATGTATATTCAGATACAAGTATGTTATCTAACTTTAAGAAGTCATGTCTAATTAATTAGTTAAGCATGCTGTTTAATTAATCACATGACAGTTTTTAGTATATGAAATAAGTGCAGTTTTATGGTTGTAAATGTCTGATGAAGCAGTAGTGATTACTGTGAAAGTGCTTACTATCGAATAAATTTGGTTTGTCTGCTATTTGCGTTGCCTCACCTATTCTTGCTACAAATACATTTCAGGATGGATATTCATCAGAACATTAGGGACAAAGGAAAAGGGGAATACTAATTGCTAGAGGAGTTCCAATAGTGATAGAAGAGGAAAAGATAGTAATGGTAGATTTGTGGTAGTAAGGGGCTACTGGCAATGGAAGAGGATTGCTCTAGCATGTATTAATATTCCACCTAAAACTGTTGTTGTGGAACTTAAGAATATTTTGGGAGAAATAATCAACTTTTAGCAGGGAATATTACTTATAGGTGGGGACTGGAACTTGATTTGCAACAGAAAAGATGTATCTGGGGGGACATAGAAGAGAAAATATAATAAAAGAGGGTAGAGTTTTGAAGAAATTTATGAATATAATTGGTATGGAAGACATGCATTCAGTAGTAGGAAGAGAGAATTTACATATTCCCCAAGGTACAATTACTGGGATAGACTAGATAGAAATTATATTTCACAGGAACGTGCGCATTTAATTCAAAGCTTCAACACACATCCAATAACTATTCCAGATTATGTGCAATAACAACTAAGATAAAAATGCAGAGTACTGAATTAAAAATGACACTGGTGCTTTTCCACCTACCTCTTAAAAAGAGAGAAATATGGAAATTATTTGAGCACTATTAGAGAAGACAGAACATTTCTTCAGAAGTTACAGCTAATGAATGAGATAAATGAAGTTTAAAAATAGGGTAGAAATAAAGGAAAAGGAACAAGAATTATTTATAGGGGATGACAAAGGTTAAAGTATTGCAGAATAAGGGGAATCTTACAGAAAAAGAATAGGCACAACTGCAGACCGCTAAAGAGAAAATAAGGGAGTATTTAGGTAATATGCATGAGTTTAGAAAGATTGATTTTAAGTAACTGCTTTTTTACGATAACTCCAGAGCACAAAAACTGTTGGCACAATGACATATGCAACAGAAATATAACGGCTTTTTGCCAAACTTAGGGAGTCTATAACAAGAAAAATAACCAAAGATCATATAGCAGTATTAGAGATATTTTGGAAATGTTAAGAACATTTGTATAAAGCAGATGAATATGAAAATAAAGAAAAAGAACAAATGAAAATATTTATAGAAGACTTAAGCATGCCAAGGTTAGAGGTAGATGAGGCTCAACAATTAACTGTTAAGACAGGAGGAGGTGAGATAAAAATGGTGATGTATGATCAATCTGCAGGAAAGTCACCAGGAATAGATGGTATTCCTATGGACGTTTGGAAGATAGGAGGGAAGAAAGTGATAAAGATCTGCAGGGTTATGTTTAACATTATTTTAAAAGGAGGGGAAGCACCAACATTCTGGAGGAAAGCTGTGATGGTAATACCTAAATATGGTAAAGACCCATTAGACCCAGCTTCATGTAGGCCCATTTCAGTTTCTAACCATGACTATAAAATGTTTATGTCAATAATAGCTAAAACAATGGCAACGGTGTTGCCAAAAATGACAGATATGGATCAATGTGGTTTTGTGGAGGGGCAAACATTTGACAACATTAATAGAGCAGTAATGATCCAGATGGAACCAGAATGTAAGAAAATAAAGCTGTTGTTAGTAGGTCTTGATGCAGACAAAGCATTCAACAGAGTAAGCTGGGATTTTACGTGTGGGGCAATTGAAGCATTTGTATTCCCTGATAAAATAATAAGTGTAATTAGGAGGATATATGAGGGATTGTAGTAAAAAATTAAAGTGGAGGTTCCACTCTGATAAGTTGTGTCTGAATATAGGAACCAGACAGGGATTTCCTCTTTCCCCTTTGTTATTTGCATTATATTTAGAGCCATTGGCAAAGAAAATAAGCGACTCAGAAATTCAAGGATATAATTGGTATGGTAGTCAAGAATGTTGACTTTACTTGCAGACAATATTATTTTGTACCTTAAAAAAAGATGAAAAGGACATCTCAGTGTTGTGAAACATTCTGAGACAGGTTTATGTTTTTTTGGGATATAAAATGAATGCAGGCAAAACAAAGACTATAGCTGTAAGCTATGTATCCACATATAAATTGATTCAGCAATATCCATATTTATGGGGACATGATAAAATGAAGTATTTAGGAGTATGGGTTAAAAGATTATGTTATGGCAGCTAAGTATGTGTGGGAAGAGACTAAACAAAAGATAATACAAAAATTGAGAAACTGGAAGCTCTTGTTTATGGATACAGACAGCAAGATAACTAGCAGTGCAAATATTTTAGTCCCTTTAGCTTTATACACAAGTCAGGCATATTTTTTATCAACCAGAGGAGAAGTTGTGGCCAGTAATTAATAAAGAGTTGAAGGATTTTATCTGGGAGGAGAAGATGGAAAGTGTCAAGTGGGATAAGTTGATTCTTTCAATAGAACAAGGTGGTATAGGATTACCTGATTTGAAGGGATATTTTTACAGCTGCAGTTAAGGCTCATACACATAACACAAGCAGAAAGCTATAATTCAAAGTGGAAAGGGATGATGATGAAGTGGGGGTGGAGTTGAGGCAATACAGATAGAATGGGATTTTGAATGCAGCTCCTTAAGGAGAATAAAAACATCCATACAGAATATTATTTTATAAAGTAGCAGAAAGTATTCTAAGGACTAAGCCAACATGAGAATGGAGAAAGAAGATGCTGCCATTACTGATGACTGGAATTAGGGGTACACATAGAATTTACTGGAGAAACTGGCAAAGGAACCAGGGTATTGGGAGCAAATAACTGGTGAGAGAAAGGTAATAGAATGGGAAGTGGCCAAGAAAACATTTGGACCGCAGGTTAGAGACTACCTTTTCTATCAGGGATTGATATCACAGTATGGGCAAAGAGAAAGGGATAGAGGAATCTTAAGTGATAGACCTGCTCTGATAGAGTTTTTTGGTTGAATCTACAACAAAAGCTGCTGTTAAAAAAGGATAATTAGTAGAGTATATAAAATATTGTACTATAACTATAGGAATCAATCAGATGAAGTTAGAAAAATTAGGAAGAGAGACTGACTATACAGTTCACAAGGAAGCAATAGGAAGACATAGGTATGGCTCCCAAATATGCAAAAAAGTCTAGAAGATTTAGGATTTTTGCATGGAAGTGTTTGCATAGTCATTTATATACCCCAAGCAGACTCCAGCAGAAAATAATTTTCCTCAAGTAGATAGATGGTAAATGTTAGAGGTATAATGGGGGAGAAAAGGGAAACTGGGAACATATGTTCTGGAAGTGCAATGAGTTGTCAAACTTAAAAACTTCCATACAGAGTACTCTCTCAGAAATACTGGCTGAGCAAATGTTTCCAACTAAGGAATGATTTTTTTTTTTTTCGAGCTGGGATATCTGAATTGCCTAGACATAATAAGGCCTTTTTAAGTTTAATTATATTGGCTGTCAAAAAACAATTACTAGAAAATGGAAATCAAAGTCTAAACCAACTGCATTTCAGATAGTGAATATTGCAATAGAGATACAAGAACTGGAAGCAGGATCTTTAAAAAAGGTTAGGAGGAGCAAACTACATAGAAAAAATAAAAAATTATAGGAACAATACATGCAGAATAATGTTTTGGAGGGAGAGTGTGGTTTACGGGAAGGCAGAAATTGAGCAATTTGCATAAAATTGGATTAATGATAATTGTATAAAAGCATATGATGCATGTTTGTAACTGTAAACATGTATAAAAGCATGTGTATAATGTATGTTTGTAACTATGAACATGTTAACATAGCTTGTTTTCTTTCATATAAATGTATGCTTGCCTATGTCTTAAGTGATAATTCTTTTTAAAGGTGTTAACCAGTCCAAGAATTATGAATTTACCTTCATCTGACACATGGAGTTTGAAGACTTGAGATGTTTGGAAAGTCCTACTTTTAAGTATAAGTGAAACAATTATATTCACTAAAATCAAAATGTATTAGAATTAAGGCTGCAAATTTAGTCTGAGCAGTAAAAAAGTGCCTAAATTCTGTTGTTCATGGTCATCTGCACACTTGCCAGGTAAACATGTATTGTAAAGCTGTGAGCCATGATTGTCTTAATTCAATCCATTTTATGAAACAGAGTAACAGTAAGAGTGAACTACATGCATGTCCTAAATGCTGTTCTAGAAAGCCATTCTGCTCTTGGTGAATGAGTCACTTCACCAGATATGTTTTGTACATAATGTGTGACTCAAGAAAGAATGACCATGAGTCAGAGATTTAGTTGTATGATATATAGTACACCTCCTGTAATCACCTGGTTTAACTTCTTTAGAGCTGGTGACTTTGTGCAAACTTGTGTGCTTGGAGTCTCTCGGTTATCCTGGGCACTTATCTGCATATTGGTTAAGGAATTTATGCTTGTTCATGCACTGTTAACTGAATTAAGGACTTGGCTGCTGAAACACAAGTGCAGGCTATTAAAATAACAGTTGGCTGATTTTAAAGTGTACCTGACTTCCTATATTAACAGATCTTTGTAGCTCTTTAAATCTGAGTCCACTGATCCCTTCCCTGTATTTTATGGGTAAGAAGCAACTCAAGTACATAAACCTGATGCAGTGCAAGTGTCCCCCAGACTTCGCTTTGCCTTGCTACTCAGGATTTTCATTTGACACATGCTGTTCCGTTATTACCTCCTGCAGCAACCCAGCAATAAGTCCCTAAGCTTTACAGTTTCATGAGTCCTATGGTCTGCCATATACCAGATTGGATTCCCGCTTCCTTATCTGCTTGTACATTGCTCATTTTTTAAACAGCAGAGATTGTAGTATTGTTGTATTCTCAATTCTGTAAGGCAACCAGTTTCAATTCTACATTTAACCATAAAAGTGGTTGGTTGGGTCACTGCATTTAGCCGTCACTGAGTTTAATTCCATGGTCATAGGAGCTCTTTAGGGTAGCCTGTCACATTTATATATTTAACTGAGGAAGTGTTTGAGATAATGTGTTGTGGCTACCTTTTGTGTATCTGGAGCATAAACATTTAAGCTGTACATAATTGTTTATGCATTAAATAGCTATATGTTTAATATTTAAATAGCAATTTAAATAGCAAACTCACCCAGGTAGTATCAGACCATGACTTTATGTACAGTCCTGATAAGTGCCCCTCCCTAAAAATGTCCTTTAGCAGTATTCACCATACAGAGTTATACTCCAGTAAAAACATCTTCTGACTACCACAAAGTCAAACTACTGCAGGAGATGCTCTCTATTCCATTTATGTCACCAAACTTTGGAACAAGTAGCCAGTTTCACCAAAACAAACAGACACATTAAAAGACTTCAAACTTAAATTAAAACAACACCTGAGTGACTTCTGGCTGTGCACCTCACAAGGATAATATGGAACCTTCAAACTGCTGCCATGACTATAACACACCAGGCCTCCAATTTCTCCATCCCTTCTTCCCATTTCTCCAATGTTTCCTCCTATTTTCCCCTACCCGTCCTCCTTTTCTTCCAACTGTAAGATCAACTTAACACTAGTTTAATGTTGGATAAACTGAATAACACTGTCAAATATATTTACATAATGTCATGTTTCTTTAAAAATTTATGTATTAGACCATCACTATTATGTTTTTTTGTCTACTCCTAATATAGTGTTCCATTTGAACACTGTGTATTAGACCATTGTTGTATGTTCCCTCTATTTTTAATGTAGTGCTTTCCTTAAAACTATGTGTATTAAGACATTACTGAATGCACCTTTATCATGTCGTTTAGAGCTTTTCTCCTTGGGCCTTCACCAAAAAAGTTTTTTTTTGCCCAGTCAACAAAAATAAATAAACAAATAAATAAACAACATCCATACTTATGTATCTGATAGTGTTCTTGTAAACTAGAACAGACGAGGTCCATTTGATCAATCCTCATGATAGCTAGACGTGAGATTGAATGTTTTAGACTATGTTAGCCAGACCTTCTAGTTTGTTAGAACCTATTACTCAGACCTACCAACCTAGTGTCTGACTTGCTTGAGGCAATCTCAAAGGCTGTAACAACAGTTTATATAGTAGCTTTAGTCAGACTGTGATGGACAGTGGCTAGTTAGGCATGCAAACTGTGTTTTTATAAAATTATAATGAAGTGGACAGGCATACTCAAAATGTAAATATAACTACAGGATATGAACTGCAGTTCTATAAAATGAAACTGCAGTAGATAACCATACTCAAAATGTATGCATAAAACAACTGCATTTACAGTGGCATATTACAAAGCATATGTAGTAGGAAGAATATTCATTTAGACTATGTGCAATGTTAGCAGTTAGTTATCCATTCCATAGGAGCATTGATAAACATTTCAAAGGTAACATTAACTTCCTCTTAAGTACAGTGTTGGTGTATTAGCTGTTACTATTTATGCAGGAACATTATGAAGTATAAAATAACCACAATTAATAATTAGCCTTCTACTGTCCTAGAACACCAATGACCAGCAAAAAATGCGATATAAGACACCAGACATCCAAATAAATTTCTAGTTATGCTTTATTGAACATCTCCAGACCGGTTTCGGCTATCCAGCCTTCTTCAGAGGAATGAAAAAGTTTTAAACACAGTTTATTCACAATTATTTATAATAGTCCTTAACCAATAGAAACAATGGTATAGCCCGACCTAGTGGATGGAGTGTTACAGTGCACATATTAGTTACATTTTAATAAATGAAAAAAAAAACAGTTCTGATAGACACATATAGTGTCTTATGTTGGGATGCCCACAAGAATGAATATATGGTTATTGTCAAGTACAAATAGTAAATAGGTTAAACCTTGGTTGAAAAGTATAAAAAATCCAAGCATATCATATTGGTTTAAACTGTATATATCGTTCACCCTTACAAACATATTATATATGTAACCTCATTTAGTAAATGAAGAGCATAGCTACATATTATATGATGTATATATTGTTGTAAATGGTATAAATATGGCAACAAATATTTATGCCATAATACCAAAAACCTCTTCCACCTACATGAAGCTCTAAAGTCCAAATAACAATTAATTCATGACATATATTAATTGTAAATGTCTAACATATATTAGACTAAATAGATACTCCATGTTACTATGTACTGAGCTAATTATAACTTAAGATGAGTAACATCTTGTAAACAATCATAATAACTGCAGCTAGAATATACAGTATAAAGAATTCGGAACATAATGTACAAATACATGTACAAATAAATTGTACAATTCTCAATGCTCCTTAAAAATTCTAAAACCAATAATAAATCCATTTTTTATCCTATATTAGACATATGACCAAAGTCCATAATAAACCCCTTCTAAGTTACCATACATTATAAATATATCTTGACCACTACATCAATATGTTGATAATAGATTATAAATGGTCATTGAGGCCCGGCGGAAATAATCCTCCAAGGTTGGTAATCCAGTATTTTTCTTTATGATTTAAGATAGTGTGCCAACCTTGTTGGTTACTTCTATCCCCCGTAATTTTATCTATGACCATAAACATGAAATGAGCATTACCATGTTTAATGGTATGTCTATATAAGGCATTGGTTTCTTTTTTGTTCCTTATATCACTTTTATGTTCTGTCATGCGAATCCTAAGTGATCGATGTCTGGCCCATGTAGAATGCCGTACATTGACACGTAGCTAAGTAAATAATCCATGTACTGCTACAATTAGCAAACACCCTCAATTGATACACTCTATTTGTATTAGCACTAGTGAATTCTTTCAACTTACTAACCTGTGAACAGGAACTACAATGACCACATGGGAAGAGGTACCCTGTAGTTTATCTCCGGTTATAGTAGTTTGTTGGTATATTGCACCTTCACTTTCTTTATGTTTATAATGAGAAAATAGACCTCCTAGAGTTTTGCCCCATCTAAATGAAATTTGGCACTTGGGACCCAAAAGTACTCTCAATTCCTCATGTGCCAAGAGTGTATTCCAATTGGAGTCTAATACATCTCTTACCAAGTGGTGGTTTCTTCCATACGTGGTCACAAATCTAATAGTGGACTCCTTCTTGGTGATAATTGAGCTTTTGTATTGTAACAAAGTGTTCCTATCCAAAGTGTTACACCATTCACTAGCTCTATGTATATCTGAATCTCTATACCCCCTGTCCTTAAATCTATGATACAGATCTTGTCTGGCATATTCAAGTCTTTAACCGATGAACTAATGCGTTTAATACACATAAATTGAGATTTTGGTATATTTCGAATGGTGTGGTTCAGATGCATACTGGATGCATGAAGTAAGGTATTGTATTGTGGGTATTTCCGGTATGTTTTTGTACTTAAGGTGTGATCAGTATTTCGATACACTGTGACATCCAGAAAATCAATGGTGTCATGATGAAACGTGACCGTGAACTCAATACCCCATATGTTACCATTCAAATATTCAATGAACTCCTGTAAATATGCTTGGTCTGCCCGCCACACCATCCAACAGTCATCCAAATATCGTCGCCAGATGTCAATTTCCACATATAGATTATGTGAAACATCATAAATCATGCACTCTTCAAAATAGGCCATAAATAAATCCGCATATATTGGAGCAAAAGAAGCCCCCATTGCCGTACCTTGTAGTTGCCAAAAACATTCTCCATGAAAATAGAAGACATTTTTATTTAGCACATGTTCTGCCATGCAGACTAATAAGGTATTGAATCCAGGTGGATAAAGATCAGATTTTTCCAGCCAGTATTGTAAGGCTTGTAATCCAGCCCAATGCGGTATGCTGGTGTATAATTATTTGACATCTAACGTACACATTAACCACCCTTGTTCCAATTGTGTATCACCTATAATTTTTAGGAAGTGTGTCGTATCTTGTAATCTGGCTCTAACCTGAGTCAATAATGGCTTCAGATAATGTGTTAAAAAAGCTGATAAAGGTTCTGTTAATGACCCTATGCCAGATACAATGGGTCTACCAGGAGGTTTGGAAATAGACTTGTGTATTTTGGGAAGAAGATAGAGTATTTGTTTCTGCAGGTCTTTTACTGTATGATGCTTAACAATATTTTTACTAATTATCCCCTCTTCCTCAGCTTGATTCAAGAACATGTCTGTTTCTTTCTTGAAAACAAAAGTAGGGTCAATGGACATCTGCATATAGTATCGAGTGTTTGCCAATTGTCCCTTGCCCATATTATGGTAGTACCCCATATTCATGACTACAACTGCACCTCCCTTGTCTGCAGGCAGAATAGCAATATTATGATTGTGCCTAAGTTCTTCCAAGGCAACCTTTTCCAATGTAGAAATATTTTGGCCCGGAATGCATGATTCTCTATGGTGAAAATGTAAGTCTCTTAACACGGATTGTTGGAATATAGAGACATATTTGTTCATCAGGGGTTGGAAATCAGATTTTGGAAATTTTAATTCCTGCAATCTTTGAGAGGTGTTTTCTGAAAAAAACAGTTTGAGATTAACATTTCTACAAAAAGACAGTACATCTTTAACAATGCTATATTCATCAGGAAAGAAACCAGGAATAAAGCCAAGCCCTTTATTAAGTAGTGTTTGTTGTGCATCAGTGAGTTGTACATCAGACAAATTCAGTACATTATGATAACATGGTTCCGTTAATTCAACAACGTTTGTATTAATCCCTCCATGGAGTTTGATCTGATGCCCTTGTCTATGCTTGCAACCTCCCCGTCACCTTTTCCTAAATCTAAAGGGTGCATAGCATTTGGCTTTTTGCTTTTGGGTGATTCGCGATAGTTACAGCTGTCATTATCCGTATAGGATGACTCTTCTCCTGACGTGCTGACAAAAGATTTGTCAGTGGATTTTAGGATGGATCTGGGTCGCTTCCTAGGTTTAGTGCCTGCTGTCCCTCGACCAATATCATTAAATCTCACAGTTCTAAATGTATCAAATGGGCGACCCCTTTGATAATCAGTGTAGTCCCTGTTAAATTTGCAAATTTTTGTATCTTTGGTTTGTTTATCAAAAGTTGCCAGATCTTTTGAAAGCTTATTAACTGAAGTAGCATATATGGGCTGGGACTCATACTGCTTACAGTCCTCACAAAAGGCTTTAACTTCAACTAAGTTGGTCTCCACCATCCTTTCATAATAGGAAGCAAGAATCTTTACAAACATCATGGATGACTGCTGTAGAACTAGGTTCCATTCTCTAGTCAGCCTGTCCTCCGACCTGCTGACTAGAGGTTGTAACCGAACTCTTAGTCCTCTTGGAGTGATTTCTTTATTGATATATGCCTTAAATAGTTTAAGTGCCAAATATTGGCTCTCAAATTTTTTAAACCTTTATTAAGTTTACTAAAGGCTAAATCACATCCATTAGTGAGATCCAAATTGGAGCCATTCTAACAGCCTATTTTTGTCATTTTATGTATTTTTACTTGACTCTTTCCAATGACCCTTAAAGTACATTGTGCATCAAGTCAGATCCTGACTTCAATTCAAAACAAGCAAAATGTTGCCTAGCCATATAAACCTACACTTTGCAAAATAAACTTGCAGCTTATATTGTTTTATCACACAAGAACTCAGTTCTTTTCTGTAAGTAAGGGGAATTAATTAAAGGGATTAATGCCCTGAACCCCCACCTGTTTTTTCACCTTCACTCTTGCTGGCAGAGCTAAACTACACAGAATAGTAAAAATTCCTATTCCTGACATGATAACTCTTTTGAAGGAGGGTGTATAAAATGAAAAATAACAGAAGCACTCCGGATCACTTCCTGACAGGAGTTAGCAACAATTCATTTCTAGAGGAACATTTAAGCGCTCTAATGTCTCAGAGATCAACTTTGTGCTACAACATCCCTGTAGATTGTATGTCTCAGATTTTTCTTTTTAATTTCTTTTTTTTTTTTTATTCCAAAATGGTGGACGTTCAGTAAACACCCTCTTCGCTGAGCTCCTAACAAAAATCAAGTATTCTTGCTTAAAAGCCAAACATCTTGCATCTAGGAGTGCTGATCTTAAAGAACTTTGTAATTTTCTTCAAAATATCTTATCGATCTGGGTCTTCTCTAAAAGCAACTTGAAGATAAAGCTCTAACTTACTGCTTTCACAGTTGCAGTAATCCTCTCCATGTGTAAAACCAGGCTTGAAGACAAAAAATATATCCTTGCAGTGAAGCCAGATGTTGGGGAGACATTAAAACATCAAAAGAATCTGAAGTAATGGAAACGCAGATCACAAAAACTAAACTCTCTGCAATAGCATCACCAGAGAAAGACACACTTTCTAAAAGGCAAAAGTATCCAAGCAACAGGAATCTACAAGAACAACAGCAAAACAGAAGCCTGAATCCAATATCCAAATGGAGGAACTCAAGCAAGCTCTCCTCCCTATTCAGACAGCAATACAACATTTTTTGGATCAGCTTTCTGGTTTTGGTAAAACAATGAATCAAATAGCAGAATGCATGGATCTCATTGAATCCAAAACTCAAAATAATGAATACCAGATAAGCAAATTGAAAAAAGAAATTGGTGCCAAAACTGAAACATTACTTGAAATACAACAGAAACTGATGGATTTAGAAGCCAGAAGCCGTTGGAATAATATATTAATCAGAGGACTTCCTGAAGGCTATGAATACAGTCAGTTACCAATAGTCAGTGTCCAGATCTTTAAAAGCTTACTACCGAAGGAGGAGCAGTCCAAGGAAATACTCATTGAAAGAGCACATCGAGCACTGTTCAAAAAACAAGACACAAATTTCCCAAGACAAGTTTATGTCAAGCTACTAAATTAGCAAGACACTCAGAAGATCTTAACAGCTGCCAGAAAACAAAAACAGATACTATGGAACAGTATTAAGCTCACCCTTTCACAAGACCTTCTCATTAAGATCAAAAAGAAGCAGCAAAGCCTATCCCCGTTCTGTGCAGATCTGCTTAGTCGCAAGATGAAATTCAAAATGCGCTATCCTAATACCCTCCTGTTCCAGTATAAAGACATTAAATATGCAGTAAACTCACCATCGGAGGTGAAAACTGTGTTCACCAAATGCTTTGGCAACTTTCCGGCTGCTTAAATTCCCTGGTGAAAGTCTATTCCTTCAGTGATGGTTCCTGTCCATGATTTTTCTTTCTTTTTAGTTCCTCGCACAGCTGAATTGCTGTAATCTTGTCTACATTATGTGTCCAAGAAACCAGAAATGCTCACCGTATCTGAGAGTATAGCGTGGGAATGAAAAAGGTGGTTTTGGTTGTACAGTGGGTGACAGTTTATGTTATAACCTCTTGCTAGGTCAAATTGCACCCTGACATCATGTAATCACCACAACGGATAGAGAATTATTGAGAACTTGGTGAAATGACAACATTGCAAGGGAATATCAAGGCATAAGTGAGTCTGAAATGGTTCACTAACACTTACTTAATTTTGACTATAAAAGGGGCACATGGATTTCCTGTTTTAGTTTTGGGATTGCTTAAATCTTCATAGGGGATGTAAGCTGCAGCAGCAACACTGTTGTTGATTATTTTATTTATGTGTGCGTCTCAGTCAGATCTTGTAGCTAATGCTTATTTTTCTTGTCAATCTCATGCAATACTTGGGATACTGGCAAGGTGATGGAAGGCCAATGAGCCGAGTTACTGATTTATGGTTCAGCTGAAATATATCTGAACAAGGAATGCTAAATAAGGGCCATAAACTTGGGCACTTAAAACGTATGCGTTTTGACTTCTTATGTGTATCTCTGCCACAGATTAATATTTGCTATAGCCATATTTTATATCGTAGATTATAGATTTCTTGTTAATAAGATTGAACTTTCCTGTTAGTTAAATCGAATCTTATAAAGTTATAATGAGTAGTATTGTTTACTGCCCCAGACCTTGCATACTGTTCATTTAAGAAATATTGAGCTATTGTCTGTGGATGTTACTTGTTGTTGTGCACTTCAAAAATGGAAAGGCTCAAATAGGAAAACCTGTACTGGGTTATTGTTAATCAATATAACTGCTCCTGGACTTACAGGCAAAGTTAGTATATGCTAGTATATATCATACAGGTTTCTAACATGAAGATATGGACTCTTAAGAGCTTGAAGTTATGTAAAGTAATATTAGTGTTTCTTTTTTTTTCCTATACATATTTGCTTGCTCTACTCCCAGGAAGATAGTAATCACTAATCAACCTATTTCTTAAATTCTTTCTCTAGGCAAAACATTAGATGTTCAACCTGAGGAAGACTAGCTTTAGATCTGTGACATTTAGTGACATAAACGTATTTTATACTGACATTAAATCGGCAAGCTGATACCTCCTACTAATGTTTGAACCATTCTGATAAATTAAACAGACGTCTGTTCTATTTTGAGTTAATTTCACCTACACAAAATTATTCATCCAAACATTATTATAAATGTTTCAACTTCATAAGGGCACTAAAGTTAATTTGGAGACCAGTGGTATATGGTGTTGGATAAAGGATGTCACATTTTGGGGTAGTTTTAGCAGTGTATATAAGAATGTGTGAGTTTGAACAGTAAAGCTTAAGGTTCTGCATAGGTTATATGCCTGTACTTTCAAATAATACTCTGTTTTTCAGCTTTCTTGTAACCTACCATTATTCATCTCTTCCAGTTAAGGTGACTAAGTGGATAGGTACAGGTTTAGGTCTGGAAGAGTCTAGTGCTACTATTATAAGACATATTGTTAAAGTTACAGTTAGGGGAGAATGTGGGCGATGGACTACAACACCAACATATTTATGTCAAATACTGGTAACAATTAATCTATTATAAGTATTAGTATGTGGATATTGAATTCATGGAATGTGAGAGGATTGCAAGATAAAAATAAGAAAAAAATTATTACTACATCTAATTTTTGAAGCTGAGGCAAATGTCTGTTTCATACAAGAAACACATATGCTGAAGGATGAATGGGATAAAGATTTAAACAAGAAGTGGATAAAAACTATTATTGCATCCGGAGATAGTACCAACTCCAAAGGAGTTGCTATTATAATCAAAAAATCTTTTCAACACCCTATCATAGAGTTTAATTCAGATACAAATGGTAGATGGTCTTACTTTACAACAGCCAACCACAATTTGTCAAGACCAGTCTTATTTATAAATGTTTATGGTCCATGCTCAGAACAACAGGAGTTCATCTTGGAAATTCACAATTTGCTCTGTAAATTCCCAGACCACTACCACATTATAGGGGGAGACTGGAATGCAGTCATAGATCCTTTGGTAGATCGTTCTAGTAAAACAAATTCCTATGATTTTCAAGCTTCTATAGCCCTGATCAAACTTATTTTGGACTTTTATCTTCTTGATCCTATGGGTCTACTTTATTCCCGCGAAAGCTGAATTGGTGGAATACAATTCGCGTGACACATAACGAGTGAAACGCGAGTACGTCAAACGTACTAAACCGTGAAAGTGGAAATATCGAATTTGCATAGTTGGCCCGACTGCGGAATAGCTCCGTAAGGTAAGTGTGCGATAGTAATGGACCTTAGGGTTAGGGTGTGGGTTAAGGTAAGTGCATAGATAGGTAATGTATGTAAGGTTTAATGTAGGGTTTTGTTAAGT
This sequence comes from Protopterus annectens, assembly GCF_019279795.1. Classification (NCBI taxonomy): domain Eukaryota; kingdom Metazoa; phylum Chordata; order Ceratodontiformes; family Protopteridae; genus Protopterus; species Protopterus annectens. The sequence continues at coordinate 664,182,389 of NC_056729.1, forward strand.
GTATGTGTGTGGAATATTTAGTTTGTTTGGGTATAGCTCAGTAGGGTAAGTGTGCAGTAGTTACGGACCTTAGGGTTAGGGAGGGGTTAAGGATAGTGCATAGATAGTTGTGTATGTAGGGTTTAGTGTAGGGTTAGAAGTAGGGTTTTGGTGCTTTACTTTAGGGTTAGAAGTAGGGTTTTGGTTAGTGTGTGTATGTGTTGTTTTGTACTGTGTTTCGGTAAGTAGTATGTTGTGGGCGGTAGGGATGGCCAGCTATGAGAGATCGAAATTTTGAATTTCGCGGTTTAGTGTGTTCGATGTATTTGTGTTTTGCTTGTTATGGTTCACGTGAATTGTATTCGACCTATTCAGCTTTCCCGGGAATAAAGTAGACCTGATGCTATATCCTTTGGGAAGACTTAGAGAAAAACAACCATTATACTTATTACTCTAAGTGAACAAAATCCTGGTCCAGGCTTGATTTCTTTTTAATTTCTGAGACATTGGCAAGAGGGGAAATAAAATATCACACTGAACCCAGGTTTTTATCAGACCATTCAATTATTAAGCTTAAAATCCATTGGACAACTAAAGCATTAAACAAATTTAATACAAGTAACTGGTCCCTTAATAATAACTTACTTTTTAAAATGGAAGTGATTAGAGAAATATCAGATACTCTAACAGAGCTAGACAATATCTTAACATCTGTATACATTCCATATGATGTTCAGTGGGCAGCTTGTAAGGCAACACTTAGAGGCATCTTAATTAGCAAAGCCTCTTATCATAAGAAAATGAGGAAAGAAAAAGAAAATAGTTTAATTCTTGAACTCAAGAATCTTGAGAAGAAACTCCTGATAACACAATGTCCTGATGTTGAAAATCAGATCAATAAAATACAGAAAGAATTATTTGAATTGCATCAACAATATTTAACCCTTCAAGAACAGAACTTCATAGCCAGATATTTGGAATGGGCACAAACACCATCTAGAACTCTTGCGAGAATAATAAATAGTAAACAGGAAGCATCAAGTATTACCTTGCTACAATATCAAGATAAAATGTTTAAAGACGACCAACAAATAATAGGGATATTTAAACAAATCTACGCAGAAATCTATGGCATGAAGGATTACCAGACCCCTTTCTCTCTAACTAAAGACTTCTTATGTAATCTTATGTTTCCTACAATAAATAATATCCAAGCCTATCTTCTGATAGCCCCTTTTGAACAACAGGAAATAGTTAAGATCATTAAAAAGTAAAAAAATAGGTAAAGCACTGGGTCCTGACAGATTCACAGCAGATTTTTACAAGAAATTTAACCAGAAATTATCATCCATTCTTCTGAAGGTGTTTATATTAGAAGGAGTGGTATAATTGATTTATATATAAACAATTCAAAAACAATTTTCATCCCCAAAAATAGTGTGGACAAAACTAATCCTCACAATTATAGACCGATATCCCTAATCAATGTTGACATTAAAATACTTGCAATGTTACTATCATAAAGACTTAAGAAAGTTATGCCCTCAGTCATATCTTCAGACCAATCTGGATTCATATCCAATGGACATGCATGGGATAATACCTTAACCTTAGACTCCATGTTCCAACTTCTTAAAAAAGATAGGAATCCTAGATATGCACTAGTACTAGATGTCTGCAAGGCATTCGATAGAGTTAATTTGACTTTTCTATTCTCATCACTTTCATATTTTAACATTCCTAATGACTTGATCAACTTAATAAAAACACTATACAATAATTCTCACACAAGTCTTTATATTAATAGAACTTTATCCAGTCCCATTAAGATAACTAGTGGTACGAGACAGGGCTGTCCACTTTCCCTGCTTCTCTTTAATCTTTACATTGAGCCACTGTTTCTCCATATAGCACAAAGAACATTCCATTCAATTCCTAGAGTCTTAAATTCTAATGTGATGCTGTCTGCATTTGCAGATAATCTCAACATTTACTTTGAATGCCCAAATACAGATCTAAAGAAAATTCTTAAGTCAATAAATGAATACTTGAAAGTCTCAAATTATCAAGTTAACCAAAATAAATCACATATTTTTCCTATTAACCCCCTTAAAACACATGGAAAATTAATTTCCAGACTCCCCCTTTGAAATAGTCTACACTACTAAATACTTGGGGATATCTTATGATCATCACTATCCTTCCATGTTATAAAACAATGTGAATAAACTATGGACCCATATCTCCCAGGACCTACATAGGTGGAGACAACTGAAATTATCCATGTTATCCAAAGCTGCAATCATCAGAATTAATATTTTACCCAAATTACGTTATAACTTCAGTTCATCACTTTCAACCATTCCAAGCTATTTTTTTCAAAAAATAAATAAGGAACTTGCTAAATTCATCTGGTACCCTAAATCTACCAGAATTTCCTTTTTGAAACTGAAACTTCCCAAAGAAAAAGGGGGCTTGAATTTACCTGACTTTCATTTATATCATAAAATCATATCTGCAGTCAGGCTGGTATCAATCTCAAACCTCCCAGCTGACAGAAAACTTTGGTCCCCAACGTGGGTTAGGATCTGGCATCAACATTTGACAACAAACAAGGTAAACCCCAAAGCTATTCTCTTCATATCACCAATAAATATCAGGAATACTAAAATTAACAGTATTATAAAACAGAATATTAAGATCTTCCAAGAGTTGATAAAGACCTTAAACTTAGAGAAAGCCCTGCCACTCCTTCAGCCGATCCACTTAAACCAAATATAAAAATAAATAACAAAACACTGAACCTAACGGAGTTTCCTTTAATCAAAGAATGCACTGTTTGGGACTTTTACAAACATAAAGAAAAATCTTTACATGAATTGTGTAAGGTACTAAATGCCAATAAGAAGTACTTTATCATTCTAAGACAGATCAGGGAGACAATTGCACCAATAATGAATGACACATTCATTGATGTATCAGGTGTAAATAAATTGCTAGATATTCTTGAAGTGTTATCTAGCAAGGAGAAAGCACTTTGTAAAACGTATAAACTTATAAGTACTATCAAAATATGATAATTCCTTACTCTATGCAAAATACTGGGACACTAGGGGTAGTACCTTAACAAATGATCAGAAATTGAGGGCAGTCAATCTTACTATTAATCTCTCCCCATTTAAAAAAAAGATTTACACGCAATGAATGATTAATAACAATATGTACTTAACCCCTACGATCCTGGACAAGTTTGACCCCAAAACGTCTCCATGTTCATGTTGTTCATTCCCCCAAGCAGACCTTTTGCATGTTTTATGGTTCTGTAAATACTCACAGAACCTATGGGGATCTCTCAAGGTACAGCTAGATAAAATGGGATATCATAAATCAACACTATTTGGGAGGTGGTCATCCTTCACATCATAGATGCTAGACTTTCCCGAATGGAATTACATATATTAATTACCATCTGTTCACTAATTAAACTTTATATAACCAAAAATTGGTTAGATCGCACTAAACTTACTTGGAATGGTTTTAAAAGTATGGCCATAACATATATATCTTCTCAGAAACTAGTTATAACAAACCCAAAGAAATGAGTCTACTAAGAGAAACTCTGGATGTCACTGTTTGAACTTTTCTTAGATACTTGACAATGAAATAGGTCATATTACTGAATCACACTTTATGTTAATTAAATTAGAGAAATGCTCTATGAGTGTATATAGTGTACATAGTTCTCTTTTTGTCTTTAGGAAATGGTGTTAATAGTTTTTTTTTTCTATGTTAAATCTATTTGTGTGTGCGACCAGTATTGTATTCTACTTCTGCATATGTTTAACCTGGCTGTACTTGATGCACAAAGATAATAAAAATTGCAATTTAAAAAAAATCTTTTTTTTTTGCCTTCTTATCTCAGAGATAGATTCTAAAAGGTTAGTAAAAGCCTTGCTGATTTCTTTTGTTGTTGGTGTTGAAGATGCTGTATTTTTAAAACCTCAGTAAACCTAATGTTTACACACCTTTTATTTGTCACTGTTGTTCTGTGATGTTACTTGTACAGATGGATGAATTTTTTACTTTGTACAATTGTCATTTCTCACTGTTATGCTGATTAGTTCCCCAGGCCATGACTGAAATGAGTGAGATGGACCAGCTTAGAAACCCAGTTTACAGATTAAAACAAAATAAATAAGTTGGTCGTCCCTATATATGCATTCAGTTGTTTGGTTTGTTAATTTGGTTGTTTGTGATATTTTGCAGTCATCCCAGGCTTTTTATAAACTAATTTTTCCAGAGGATAACCAAACTATCCATTTGTGCTGTACTGATATGCCCATAAAAACGGTAAAACATGTCATGCCAACAGCTAGTGGGGTTTGGCTTTACTGGTATAACTGCATTAATAAAAACTTAAAAAATAAAAAGTCAGTGAGCACTCAGAAGCAGCTGGAACACTTGTATATCTTGAAGCTGCATAAATCTCATGGGCTTCCCCTGAAGAGGTTTAAGGTATTATACAATGGAGGCTCTGATTTTCTTGGGTCTTTGTGTTGTTTTTCCTATGAGGCTTTTCTGTGTGATCTCTTTACTTGATGTTTTGCTTATTTTAATCAGGTAAAGTGTGTATGCAGGTGTAATGTGAACTGTCAAGCTAATAGTAATTGATAACTTTTGAACTTTTCTCTGCTTATAAGTATATATATATATATATATATATATATATATATATATATATATGAGTTTACGGTTTACTATCAAAACTTGGAAACTGCATCGATCGAACAGTGTGTGGTCAACTTGCAGTTTCCAAGTTGGCAGAATGTAAAACCCAAATGAGTCAACTACACTACAGTAAATGGGTAGTGTAAGTCGAGTATTTGGGTTCAGCGTTGTGCAGGGGTATCGTGGTTCAGTGAGGAACCTGGAATTAGCCCATTTCTTCACTGGAGTGCGATCTTGGAGTTGGTATATTTAAGTGCAGAGAGTGTGGGGGGCACAGGGACGCATACCCCTCCTGCAAAATAGTAGAATTAATGTACCATTGACTGTACAGTTTAATGGTACATTAATGTGCATAGCAGGAGGTGAGTAATGTCACCTCCTGCTATGTCAAATACATCAAACCATGATTGTCGATGTATTCATTTTCACTTTGGTTTACTTTTCAGCATTCTGATTCCACATTTCGGGTCAACATTCTAAACGGTCGACCAAAGAGGATTCGATATGCCAGTAGTAAACCGAGTTTACAATACTACATTGAAAACTCAAACTGTGGAGCCACAGGTGATCAAACACAACTTCAAGCAAGCCCCCTTGCACCACCCACATCACCTGCTAATTATATGTATCAACACCAAGATCGCAATACAGTGAGGAAAGATACTTTTCCCTATCTCCACTGTACCGCAATCTCACACTGAAAAAAGCCAGTACATGGGATCAGCTGATATTTGATTAGCTATGCCAGCTTTTGTTACAGTGTGACAAGTTGACATTTTGATATCCTAAATTTACAGTTCCTCTTTATATTTTCCATTTTTTTTTCAATAAAAAGTAAAAGGAGATTATAAACTTTAATACTGAGAATGACTGAGTGCATGTGCTGTGCTCATGGGTCCCTGGAATTTGATCCAAGAGTAGGAGTTTCTCACAAAAGCCCCAAAAGTGAATATCACATTGAATAGTCAGCTGGTTTCTTTAATTTACAGTCAGTGCCTTTGTGTAAACTTTCTCACTTGAAAGTCTGTGAGCCATCTTGAGTACTGTTCTGTGTTTGTCTTTTCCCTAACCACCACTCCTGCAATTAGCTGAATGAAGGTTAGTTAAATGCAGGATTTTTGTAATAGAGGTTTTGTCACCTATGTGACACTTCATTCTTTTGTCTAACCTCAATATTTAAGACACCTCTTCTAAACAGCTTCAGCATACTTGTAATTTTATCTTTAACCACTGAGAATCCACAGAAAAATGTTATACATACTCACTGGGTAACCCTTGCATTTAGTAATTCTGGATGCCTTTTAGGACAGTTGGTGCACAAGTCTGTGAGGAAGACAGGTAATCTGGTCCAGGACTGTTGTCTGGTTCATGATTAGTCTTGGCTCCAAGGTGCTTCTTGACAACTAGCCAGTACACATAAATGCTATACTATTTACTCTTACTAGGGACTAATTAACTTAGCATATCTTAGGTTAAGTAGACTATGATTTCTGCTTCAGAACTGTCTAATATTTTAAACAATAAAGGCACAAGTTGCCCCAACACTGTGATCCTTTTCTGTTCCCCTGATTGTGACAGTAGTTTTTATGAATAGCACAGTTATTGCAGATTCCAATATTGATGTGCTGCTTGGTGCTGGGCTGAAAGAAACCCAGAAAGTCTACATGACTGCCAGTTACATTGTCATATTCCTAAACGTCTTATGAAATAAGAAAATTATGAGACTGATGTGGATAATGGAGTGTTAACATTGGTATCTACCTCCTAGTCTTACATTTTTCTCCATTCAGATGGCACAAAAAGATCATTTTGTTTAATTTTTTAACAGCTTTAAAATTAATTGGGACTGGACATGTAGAAGTGAATTCAAAACCAGGATTATCTATGGATGCTGATATTGCTACTTGACCTGAGTCAACAACAAGGGCTGGGGATGGTGATCTACAGGAAAATATATCCCTTGGGATCATCCATCTAAATGTGAGTATAATTAGTAAACAGGCCCTCATGAAAGCTGTTTACACAGTGAAAAATAGGATATCCTCAGTTTTACTGAAATGTGTATGAAACACTTAATATCCACACGTATGGACACATATCCCAAAATTATAACTTTTTAATAACAACATAGAGGGAAATAGAAGAGATGGGAATACTTTGTTTTGTCAGAAAATATTTATCAGTATCCTTGTTCCAGAAAAAATGTTATATCAGTAAGATAACAGCACTCCCACTTGGAAGATCACTTGATAAGTGACCATGCCAACTCTTTGTAGGTGTGGCATACATGTCATCTCCAGTGTTATTCAAAACCCTCTGGGAGATGCTTGCATTCATTTATAAGTACTGTTCAGGATGCAATTTCATACTATCAGATGTAAACCCAAAGTGGTTAGGGTGTAGTAGAATCTTTTTCAAAAAACTGCTGCCATATCTGACCTAGTCAGTCACTTGAGGAAGCTGCAAGACCTAACACAGCCACTAGTAATAATTCATAACTGGCTGGTCTTATTTATAATATTCCAAACAATTTGGAATAGCCAGGGTTCACCTGAACTCCATATATAATATCTATCGTATCTCCTCATTGGGGTCATTTAAGAGGGTAAGAAGTATGTTGGTCAAATGTTAAAGGAAAATTGGTGACCTTGACTTTGGAAGAAGCTATGTTTTATGAATTGGAATTTGTCACTGACAAGTAGTCCTGAATCAGGATGATGTCTTTACTACCTTTGATTATTCTTTTAACAATACCTTTGCATAAATACAAGCAAAAATATTTCCATTTAGATGGAGAATTCTTATTGTGGGGGGGGGGGGGATCAATCCTGCTTTGGACTATCCAGTGTGTGGTTTGTTATAAAGTTCTGGTTGTTAATAGCATGCAATTTGGAGTATCTTGTTGGGCTACTTACTGGTGCATCCTGCTACCACTACTTTATCCTTTTATGTGGAGCTTGCATGGGCTTCCAGTTCACTACCCTATTAGCTTTAATATCTTGAAAATCAGAATGCTGGTTTATCTGTCCATACATGACTTAGGTCACACTTTCCTTCAGAAGGCGAAGTGTCATACTGTCCTCCTCAGACATTATCATACTTTCCTCCCAGGATGTTTTCCTCATCCCCTTCCTGGACATTGTGTTGAACCTTCTGGGATTACTGGTGGTTGCATAAGTGCTAATTACAAACCTCTGGTTTCCATTCTTTTGCTTGCTGTACCCTGTATATGTGGGACTATCGTACACTGGACTTCTTCAGCACATTTGGCTGTGGTGCAGTAGTGGTGCAGCAGGTAGCATTGTTGCCTCACAGCAAGAGGTTCTCCGGTTCATTTCTCAGCTGGGGTGCCTTCTGTGCAGAGTTTGAATGTCCACCTGGCATTCTCATGGGTTTTCTCTGGGTGCACCAGTTTCCTCCCACATTCCAAAAGACATGCATCTGGAGGATTTCTTCCTGGGCCTCCACTGTAAATGAGCTGTGTCCCAGTCTGACTTTCCCAGTTAACAAATGTAAAATAAAATAAATAAATGTTTGCTTTTGGTGATAGCATGGCTAACTTTGTTTTTTTAATGTGTTTACATTTATGTCATATTTATTAATTCCATATTTTATCTTATTCAATAAATGTATCAACTTAGGCTGAAGTAGAATTTTTATCATTTTTCTCGTGTATTTTTTTCTTACTTTTGTTATATGCATTTATTTGTTTTTATTGTGTACCTTTATATGAGTTTGATAGGTATTGTTTCTAGTATTGGTGATGCTGCTTTGGAACTAAAGCACCTAAACAAAGTTAAAGGAAACAAGAAGTGTGTGAGTTTAGGGTGGCTCTTCATTAAGGACAATGCAGGCATGTATATTAATTACCTCAAGAGCTGTACATATATTGATAAATGACTGGACCTCCATCTAACTTTTAAATTTTGTACATAAACAATGATAGATAAGATTCTAAAGCATCTGAGGGTGTGCAATAAACTTGTGAACTTCCTAACATCACTGTCAAGGTGAACTATTGCATTAATGTTCTTACACTGAGGCTGGGATAACTGTTCACATAGTGATGTTGAATTTTTCCCACAAAATGTGTCACTTTATTTCATTTTCATGCAATAAAGAATATCACTCCATTTCCATACAAGAAGTTAGATGATTTCGATGTGGGGCAATTGTTCTTTTCTGAAGGGCTGAACTTCATTTTTTGAAGATGCACATAGTTTTGTATGTTTGTTCTAAGTTAATAGGGGATGAGGGAGTTTTCCAAATGTATTTAGTTTTTTTTGTTTGAGAGATTTCATTAAAACAAAAAAGGTTTGAAAATGTGACAAAGGGTCAAATGGAGATAAGAAGAAACAACTGTATAAAAGATCAGCCTGCCAGACAGTGTGTGCATGTAAGACAAAAGTTGGAAATGCACATTAAAAAATAAACTGTGATGTATAATAGGTGGGAACAATAGCTTTTTATTACAATGGCTATACTATCTATATTATTTGGAACATAAATGGCCTTACAGACATACACAAAAAGGAAAGAGTATTCAAATATATTCAAATATATAAGTGCAGAGTGCAAATAGTAATGATGCAGGAGACACATTTGGAAGGAAATGAGCGTGTGACTTTGACAAAGAAAGGATTTCAGGATGGATATTCAGTAGAATATCAGGGATAAAGGAAAAGGGGAGTAACAATACTGATTGTTAGAGTGGCTTCAATAGTGATGGAAGAGAAAAGACGATAATGACAGATTTGTATTGGCAAGGGAGGAGGATTACACTGGCATGTATTTACATTTCACCAGAAGCTGATATTATAGCGCTAAGAAAATGTGGGGAGAAATAGCTTTCAGCAGGGGATGTTCTTGATTTGCAATAGTGAGGATGTATCGAGGGACCTAGAAGACAAAATATTACAAAAGAGATTAGATTTCTAAAGGCATTTATAAAAATATTTTGTTTGGAAGATGCAAATTCACTAGGAACTTGAACAGAATTTACATATTATTTACCAGGGTAAAATAACCGGGGTAGACTGGCTAAAAATTAGATTTCACGGGAACATATGTATTTAATTGAAAGTCTCAACACACATCCAATAACTTTTCAGATAATGCACCAATAAAAAGTAAGATAAAAATGCAGGGTAATGAAGTAACAAATGAGACACTTCCTCTTTCCAACCTACTTGTTAAAATAAGAGGAATTTAAAGAATGGACAGTAGAATTTATTTGAGAGTTATTAGAGAAGACAGAAGGACAAGAGAAATAGATATGATTAAGAAGTAATAGTAGTTATTTAGAGAGGATGACAACGGTTAAAGTATTGCAGAATAAGGGGAACTCACAGGACAAGAACAGGAGCAGCTGTACAGTGCTAAAAGAAAATAAGAGAGTATTTAGACAATCTGCATGAGTTTTGAAAGATTGCTATTAAGCAACTATTTTTTTATAAATCCAGAGCACAAAAACTTTTAACATAACAACTTAGGCAGCAGAAAGTAGAGAAGGTTGTCTCCAGACTTAGGGAGCCTATAAAAAAACAAACAAACAAACAAAAAAAAAACAAAGATCCTGTAGTGGTATTAAAGATGTTTTGAAAATTTCAAGAAAATCTGTGTAAAACAGAGAAATGAGGACACGAAGAAAGACCACAAATAGAAATATTTATGGAAGACTTAATCAGCCAAAGTTAGAGGTAGATGAGGCTCAACCACTGGCAATTAAGACAAGAGCAGAAGAGATAAAAATGGTGATGTATAATCAATCTGCAGGAAAGTCTCCAGGAATGGATGGTATTCCTGTGGAAGTTTGGAAGTTAGGATGGAAGAAAGTGATAAAGATCTGGACGATTTATCAATATTTTAAAAGTAGGGGAAGTACCAACATCTTGGAAGAACATTGTGGTGGCTGTATTAACTAAAGACAGTAAGGACCCATCAAACTCAGCTTCATATAGAACCATTTCAATTTTAGACAATGATTATAAACTGTTTATATCTATACTAGCTAAAAGAATGACAAAGGTGCCATCAAAATTGATAGATATGGATCAGTGTGTTTTTTTTGGAGAAGAGGCAAATATTTGACAACATTAATAAAACAATAATGATCCAGAGGGAAGTAGAAAGTTAGAAAATACCATTGCTGTTGTTGGGTCTTGATGCAAAGAAAGCATTCCACAGAGTAAGCTGGGATTTATGAGTAGGACAATGGAAGCATTTGCAATCCCTGATACAATTAGTAAGGTTAATTAGTGGGATATATGAAGGATCTGAGGCAAGAATTAAAGTGGGAGCATTCCTCTCTGATAAGTTGTGTTTAAACAGAGATGGTGCAGCGGTTAGCATTGTTGCCTTACAGCAAGAGTTTCTCCAGTTCAATTCTCAGTTGGGGTGCCATCTGTGTGGAGTCTGCATGTCCTCCTTGCATTCAGGTGGGCTTCCTCTGGGTGCTCTGGTTTCTTCCTACATTCCAAACACATGCATCTGGAGCATTTCTCCCCGGCCTCTGCTGAAAATGGACTCAATCCCAGTCGGACTTTCCCGCTAAACAAATGTTAAATAAAAATAAACAGTGTAACCAGTCAGGGCTATTCTTTTTCCCCTATGTTATTTGCTTGATATTTAGAGACTCAAAAAATTCAATGATGCAATTGATATAGCGATGAAGAAAAGCTGGCTTTATTTGCAGTTGTTTTTATTTTGAACCTGATAAATCCAGAAAAGGACATCTCAGGGCTGTGGGACATTTTGAGACAGTTTAAAGTCTTTGTGTGATATAAAATTAATGAAAATAAAATAAAGGCTATTGCCATAAATTATGTACCCACACACAAATTAGTTCAGCAATGCCCATATTTATGGGGACACTATAAGATGATGTATGTAGCAGCATGGATTAAAATGCTTTGTTATGACAGCTAAGGATATTTGGCAAGAGACTACACAAAAGATAATTTTAAAAAACTGAGAAACTGGAAGTATTTGATCTAGATAGTAAGATACAATGTAAGGTACAGTGAAAATATGTTAAGTCTCTCTAGTTTTATATGCAAGTCAGGATATCTACCAGAGTAGAAGTTGTGGACAGTAATTAATAAAGAGTTTAAGGAAATTATCTGAGAGGGGAAGAGAGCATGAATTAATTGGGATAAGCTGATCCTATTGGCTTGTCTTAAAATGGCTGGCAAGGACAGTTAGCCTAATACTAACCTATGTTGAAACTATTGACTTTACTTTAATGTCAGTCGCCCTGCTAGACAGGGGTCCAGGGAAGTAAATAGTGTGGGAAGAAATAGCCAGGGAATTGTTATGGCTAGGCTTGTATAGGCCCTAGGGCCGATAGCCTAGTACCAACCTATGAACCTATGAAAATAGGCAAGAGGGGGCTGATATTTATTGGTGAAAACTGGCAAAGGAACCAATTTAATGGGAACAAATAACTAGAGAGGGAAAGGTAATGGAGTGGGATAGAGCCAAGCAGACATTTGGACTGCAGGCTAGAGGCTGCCTTCCCTGCCAGGGATTGATGTCAAAGTATAGGCAAAGAGGCAGGAATACAGGAATCCTAAGTGAAAGACCTGCTCTGATAGAGTTTTTAGTCGATTCTGGAACAGGGGCCGCTGTTAAAAAGGATAATTAGTTTGGCATATAAAATATTGCACAATAACTATAAGAATCAATCATAGGAGGTTAAAAAAAGTGGGAAGATAAATTGAAAAAGCAGTTTACAAGGGAGCAATGGAGGACTTATACATAATTCCCAAGTATGCAACAAAGTCAAGAAAGACTGGGATTTTTGCTTGGAAATTTTTGCATAGGTATTTTTATAGCCCACTCAGACTTCAAAGAATTTTCCTCAGGTAGATATCAAATGTTGGCGGTCTGAGAGAGACAAAAGATGTAACTGTGATCAAATGTTTTGGGAGTGTAATGCAGATTTTAAAATTTTCCTACAGCGTAATCTGTCAGAAATATTAGGTGAACAAACGGTGGTAACTAAGGAAATTATTCTTTACAGTTGGGACACAAGATCTGAATTGCCTAGAGGTAGTAAGGTCTTTTTAAGTTTAATTCTGTTGGCTGCCAAAAAACAGTTACTAGAAAATGGAAATCAAAATATTAACCAACTGTGTCTGAACTATTGTATATTGTAAAAGAGAAAAAATAACTGAAAGAGGGCTCTTTAGAAAAGGAAAAAGCAAATTACATAAATTGTGAGAACAGTTCATACAGAATAATGTTCAGGTAGAATGGAAGGCAGGAATTGACCAATTCATGGCTTGTAGGGCTGATGATAGTTATGAAGAAAGAAAACATGTGATGTATAATGTATGTAAATGGAGAAAAATATTAATATGGTTTGTTTTCTTTTCTATTAATATATGTTTTCCTATATTTTAAGTGATAATTTAATAAAGGTGTTAGATAAAAAAGTTAGGTGATTTCCAGTTTCTGTTAGAGTTAAATTAAATTTGAGTTTAGCCCTTTGTCTAAAAAAGTAAATATAGCTGCTTATCAATGTTCATTAAGACCTTCTGAACCTGAATCAGTGACATTAAAAAGGCCCACATTTAATCTGGCTATTGGAGAAAGACCCTTTAGTAACTTAACTCCAACCATCTGGACTAAGGGCTAATCTTGTAGCAGTCATTACAAACAAGCTGAGCCTAACAAACTTTACGGTTAAAGTGAAAGGACTTCTTATTAATGCATATTATGATAGTTCTGTAAGAATAACAATTAGATCTAATAAAATTTAGCTACATTTGGCTTCTGTAGTGAAAGTGTTCCATTTGTGTGTTTATTAAGAAGGTAAAGGGGTTTACAGCCATCTTCAGTTCAAATGTTAATGCAAATGACTAGTATGTACAAAGTCTCTATATACAACTCTTGTTATAGGATCATAGGAAGTTACTAGGCTATTGGCCCTTACAAGAATTTATCCCATGTTCCAACAAGTCAGCACCCTGTGCCACTGTCCAGCAGGGACATAGGTGGAATCCCAGGGGTGTATTTTCTGTTCCCCATACAGTTATACAGGATCAGCAGCTTTTGCAAATAATTGTGAATATATGATCTGATCCAGAATGCTCAGTGTTAAAGTCATTATAAGTCCACTTGTCCTTGTTTTCTGGCATTTTTTCATTCATTTATATGTTGTCTGCCTATATGCTTTTGATGATTCAAGTTATTTATAGGGTTTTTTTTGTTATGCGTTCATTTACTCATGTTATGTTTGTCATTTGGCCTGGGTTATGACTGAAGTGGCCCTGGGCCTACCTCCAGTAGATGATCAGTAAAACTACAGCTGATTAAAAAAAAACGCTGCAGGCATGGTCACTGAGCAACCACAAACTGTTTTGGTGTCAGATCAAGCAACGTCTTGGGTAATCCCCAGTGGAGGCAGTCAAGAACACAACCCCCAAAGACATCCTTAGGTTCTGCACCAACCCCAAACTTAGACCAGAGATAGTTTGTGGGCAGTAGGAGAGGCTAGTAGACCCATTAGTAGATCGGGGCACTGGGATGGCCAGAAAGAATGAAACAGAAGGAGATAAAAAAGCTATTGGGTAGAGCTAAATCAATTAACAGTCTCTCTCTCTATCAAGCACATTCCTTACCTCAGGATGTTGTCACCCACTTTGCTAATTATTTTAACTTATAGTATTTACTACATACAACCCATCTAGTCTTACTCTGAACTTCAAGAAGTTTCTCAACAGCTTCACTCTAGCCATTTGTTTCCCACAGGTTACATTTCAGGATGTCAACAAATAGCTGAAGTTTATTCAGTAGTAGGGCTACCATACCAGATGTGCTAACCCAAATGGTAAGCTAACTGGGTTAATATTTATTGACTGATTTATAGCTTCTGATGCTCCCCATTACAAAAACTACTAAGGGAATTATACTTCTGGAGTCTAAGCAGCCTTGTCTCAGTTGGGTAGGTAGCTACCAGTGCAGATGGGCTTTCAGTGCATGAATGAACCCCTCTTTCTCACTATTTGTTGTCACTATCTGTTGCTGTCTCCATCCATCCTGAATCCATTCTCATGCTTCATTGTCATTAACTCTTTTTATTTTATTTTGTTTTGTTTCACCTAGGCATCTTAAAGATGCTGTGAAGTAATCAAACATACCTTTTCCAACAATCTCTACAGAAACTGCCACAGATTTACCAAATGTAACTTTACCATCAATGTTTTGTGCACTTGTGCTGATTCATGACTGCTGAACATTAAGCCACTGCCATGATTGCCTATTTATTTCCCAGTGGGGCTCAGTGCTCATCCATTTCTCCATCAAGAGAGAGCAGTTCATGGCATAGGTGTCACTGAGGCAGCCATGAAGAGTTTCACTTTAAATCTCTTGCCGCACCCCCTTGGTGGTGACATAAGCACCCACATTACTGTAGCAATACTAACATTCCCTAACCAGGAGCATTAGTACTCCCACACATGTCCTGTAAGAGCTACCAGACCCAACCTGGATGCCCATGCCCATCCATCAGACATGGCCTCACTGACAAGAAATCCTCTGTCTATCCTTTGAGCAACATGGCTAACCATTAAGGAAACCACCAAGTCCCTCCTCCAAGTGGTTGCACAGGAAGCTGCATCTTTCTTATACCCCTCCATCCCACCTCTTGCAGCGCTTAAACTACTAAGCAAAATTGGATCATCTGGGTCACAGTTAGGACTTTATCTCTCTATGCCACAGAGTTGGGGCCACCTCACCATCCATTTAAACAAAACAGAAGCCATGCTGTTTAGACCACAAAAGAAGTTTATTTATGTTAACACCCAGTGGGTATTAGATTCAGCTCTTAGTGGTCACTTGGATTTAGTAATGCAATTTAAATGTCAGTCTCTGGTTAGACTGTCATCCATCCTATTTGTATCACACTGAAAACCTGCTTTGTACTTGCCACATGATGCCATACTTGTTAACACCAACAGCATGCACTGCCCCGAGGAGAAAAATATTCTTTCCCAGACCAGACTATGTACTTCCTGTAATTAGTGTTGACTGTTTTGACAGTACTCATAGATGTAAAGTAGCTTTTAAATAAGCACTGTAGAATCATAGTGAATGGTCCTGGGCATAAATGTCACTGTGACACCCTACAAAAAACACTATCCTTTGGGTTTCTCTGATGGCCATAATAGCTTATTGTAGATTAAGTTATTAACAGTCTACACTTTAAAGTCAATTCTGCCTTTCAACCATCCAGATTTTCGCAAATGTCCAGATTTTTGCTTCATATTTTTAATCTGTTCCTCATAAAATTTGTGGTTTTCTGCCAAATCACTGAGGATAGAAGTGACTAAATGAAGACATACTTTTGAATTTCAGAGTTCAAATCCTTTAGAAAATGTATGCTAATATGTCTTCTTCTTCCCGGTTAGGGGTCGCCACAGCAGATCACCTGTCCACTCATGATTGGCAGTGGAGTTTTATGGTGTCGAGTTGTCACCCATCACCCAACCTTCCATGGAAGGCACACACACTCACACCTAGGACCAATTTAGAGTATCCAATCCACCTACAACATGTCTTTGGGATGTGGGAGGAAACCCACGTGACTACAGGAAGGACATGCAGACTCTGCACAGAAGGCACCCCAGCCAAGGATCAAACCGGAGAACCTCTTGCTGTGAGGCGGCAACGCTAACTGCTGCACCGCAGCGGCCAACCTAAAATGCATGCTCACACAAATCCTGTTATTCTACAAGCTTTCTAAATTTATAAAAGTAATATTTCAAATCTATTCCTATTTTTGGCTCTTTGTTCCCCATCATTTTAGGCTTTGTCCAGATTTCCTATGCTAAAATGTTGAGAGGTATGCGCAGCTGACATACTTAATTAAAATCAGTCCTGTCACACATGACAGTAGAAATCTTTGCTTCACCCTGTCCCTTCCTCATTTGAATGCTGCGGTACAACTTTTTCAGTCTGAGCACCTAAAATCTGAAACACCCTGTTAATTAGTATTAAACACATTTACTCATTTTAAAAACACCATTAAGCCTTTTTGTTGAACATTCTTTACATGCCAGTGTTTTAACTGAACATAACTATGTTTATGAATTGTGCAGTTCTGTCACTGTACTCAGAAGTATATGCCACCTGTAGTTGCAGTAGTATTTGAGGTAGTTTTACAGCAACTGTCTTCATATTGCTATTGCTCAGATTGCTAGCCTACCATGCTATATTTTCATTGGTCACTTTAAATGTGCATTCAGATGTAGTGTCCATTTTTGTTTATTTTATTTTTTTTTGGTACTTGCTGTAACACTGTAACAGAACAAAAGTGAGTAGTACTTTCTGTGACATGTCATAGCTGAAAAGAGGAGAGATTTATATATCTACCCATCTTTTATTTAAATTGCTTGTCCTGATAAGAGTTGCTGTGACACCAAACTGAGCAGGGCAAACCAAACTTCCCTGTCACCTGCAACAGTCTCCTATCCATGGGACCACCAGGCATTCTGAGGCAAGCTGAGTAATATAATCCCTCCAACATATCATAGTTTTGCCTCAGGAACTCCTCCAAGTTGTCCTCCACTGGTACACCTCCAGTGGGACCTACCCAGGGAATATCCTAACAAGATGTACAAACTAACTCCTCTCAAAATGGAGAAGCAGTGGCACCATGCCAAGATCCTCCCAGACTGCCAAGCTCTTCACTTTGCCATGAAGTATGAACCTAGCTACCCTATGAAGAAACCTCATTTCTAGTAGCTGTAAACACGATCTTACCCTCTGGGCTATGGTCTAAACCATGTGACTATAGGTGATTTTGAGGATATGGAATAAGCAGTACGTTGGGAGCTTCATTACATGGTTAAGTGCTTGCTAGTTCATTACACCGCAGTGCAGGGCATGCAGTACTCTCATCACTGCACCCATCTACTGACTAATCACTAAGTTCTTCTACTTTCACTTATGAACAAAACTCCAGGTACTTAAGCTCTTCCACCTGAGTTAGGCTCTTCCTTTCTCACTTACGGAGTACAATCCACTCTTTCCTAGAACAGAGCCAAGATTACTGATATGGAGGTGCTGATTCTCACCCAGCCACTTAACACTCAGCAAGAAATAATTTCAGTGCATGCTGGAGATCACACTTATGACTAATAGTGCATCATCATCTGCAAACAAAAAAGATCCTTTTTTCACATTCCCAGGATGAATACTATCCACACTTTGGCTGCACCTTGATAGCTTGCCCATACAAATCCCAGACAGAAGACAGACAAGATATGGTATCACTGCAGTCCTCTGCTCACCTTGAACATATTCAGTTTAATGTTGAGAATGCAGACACAAGTCTCACTCCTCAAATACCTGGACTCCATACCCTTGTAGCACCTCCCACAAGACATTGTAGGGTTATATTGTCATATATATCACAAATTGCATGCAGATGGTAATAACAAACTCTCATTACCCCCCGCCCCCATGTCTGTACAAGTACAGAGTTGAGCCATTCTTTCACAAGCAGGGTGAAATATGCTTTGTTGCTTCTGAATGAAAGACTGTGTTATTGAATGTATTCTTCTTTCCAACACCCTAACATAAGCTTTTCCAAGGAGGCCAAGGAGTCTTGGTCCATTTTTCTAAATAAGTAAATAAATCTAGTAGAGCATTTTGAATACAATGACTGATGAATTAAGGAAACAGGGCTAGATAAGGGTAGAAACAGGATGGAGCTGTGGGGGATCCTGGCTTGAACAGGTAGGAGGGAGAGAGGTTTGATTGGCATTTCACAGCCTGAAATCTTTTAGTGAGGTAGCTGGACAACCAAGATAGTGCAGTTAGAAAGGTTAAGTGTAGCTAGTTTGGATAAAAGCAGTTTGTGGGAAACAATATCGAAAGCATTGGATAGGTCAAGAAACAAGCAGGAGACATTATTGTTGCTGGATTTTGCGATAGTATTTATGAAGGAAGTCAGAACAGTGGCAGTACTGTGTTTTAGATGAAAACCATGCTGTGTGGGGGTAAGAAGATCTTCTTGGAGGAGGTGCTCAAGGAGCTATTTGTGAATGCATTTTTCTAGGATTTTTGACAGGGGAGATAGGATGGCAAATGGTCTGAAGAGGGGTCAGTTGCATTGCCACCTTTATGTATGGATATGACATAGAATTTTGTCCAGATGTCAGGCATGATGTTTTCTTTAATGGATGTACTGAGTAATATGGAAACAGGGAAAGTGATAGAATTAGCAGCATTGTGGAGGTAAGTTGTCAACTGATGGAAAGTATGTTTTAAGTTTGGAAAGAAGGGACTTTATATATGTTGTGGGGACAGGTTTAAGAGAAAAGATGGTAGAATGGGTAGAAGTAGGAGGTGTGGAGTCAGTGATATTGTTGTTTTTAATAAGGGTATAGATGGAATCAATGAAGAAGGAACTGAGGATTGTAGCATTTTCTGTGGGAAAGCTATCAGGGCAGGGGTTAGGGGAAGATGTGGACCCTGTATGTAGCAGCTTATTAATTGATTGCCAGAATTTTTGAGGGTTAGAGTGTGGATCTTCGAGTGGTTTGTGGAAAAAGTTTTGTTTGTCAAGGGTGACCTTTTTTTGGTTAAGTTACAGAGCTGTCTGTGGGTTTGAAGATCAATGGATTATTTGGATTTCTTCCATTTTTTCCATGCACTCTCTCTCTTGTTCATAAGTGTTCGGGTCTTTTGAGTTAGGCAGGGAGCAAAATGAGTTTTGTTCCTTACTTTCTTGATGGGGGCTAGGCAGTTGAGTATCTCTAGAAATTTGTTGTTGAATGCCAGGATGGCGTCTTCTAGGGGAAGATTGTGAAGGAAGGACCAGTTAATTGAGGAGAGCAGGTGGTTGACTGTACCTGGATTAAAGCCTGAGAGTTTAAGTCAGTCTTTGTATTGCTGGGATTTGTGTAGTTGGGGAGATTGTCTAAGCATGAGAGTGGGATGGTAATCACTAAGAGTGTCTGGTAAGGTGGAGGGGTTATGGTGCATATTAGGATTGGTGGTGAGGACCCAGTCAAGAATGGAGTCAGAGGTGGTGTGTTTGTTTAGTTGAGTTGGGTTCGAGATAAGTTGGGAGAAAGCAAAGAGATTAATGGAGGAGTTTGGAGAATCAGTATCTAGGCATTCCAGTCTATATTTAAATCTCCCAAGACAATAATTTTGTGAGATATGGTTTGAGTGATCAAAGAGAGAAAGTGTTCTAGTATAGGGATGTTGTTACCTGGTGGGATGTAAATGGAGGCAACAGCTAATTTCTTTTGAGTGTTTAATTGACAACTGATCATAATAATTTTGGCTGGGTGGAAATCTGAAGTAGTAATTGAGAGAGAATGAAGGATGAGGTGGTTAGAGTACAGTATAGCAACACCTCCTCCTTTCTTTTTAAGCCAATCATGCTGGAGGATGGCATAGCCCGGTGGAGGTATTTCATAGTCAATTATATGAGGCTTAAGCTAGGTTTCAGAGAGGCATAGAATATCAGGGGTGTGTATGGATATCCAGGCATGGAAAGGGGAGATTTTGTTCATGATACTTTGAATGTTCATAGAAAATACAGATAGATTTTTGGAGGGTTTAGATATGGGAAACTGGAAAGAAGTATCAGAGGTAGAGTTTGGGTTTGTGGGTGGTTGGCTAGGAGAGAGAAATTGTGGTTAGCCCCAGGGTTTTGATGTATGTCACCTGAAAGTAGCAGATGTAAAGTAAGCGGTCTAAGGGAAGTGAAGAGGTTCTTATGGAGGCGGTGTCTTGTTTTAGTTTTGGGAGAGTAGGTAGAGGGAGTATCTTGATTTTATGTAAGGTAGAGTTAGAATAAGGAAAAGGTGATGGGGCTATAGGGAAAGAATGAGTGATAGAGTGAGAGGTTAGGGGAGAGGTAGTGGTAGGAGGATAGTTTTTGAGTGGGAGAGTGCATTGATAAGAGGTGGCAATGGAGGTTAGAAGGAGAATGGGTGTGGTAAAGATAATAAGTAGGAAAATGTTAGAATAATTTGATTTAGGGACAAACATAATGTGACAGCCTGAGAGATAGTGTGAGTAGGTTTGAAGGTGAAAACAAATAAACAGCTGTGGTGAGGGGTGGGACTGAATACCAGACTTTAACAAGATAGTTTGTATGAAGTATATAGGAAGTGCTTGTTGATTGAAGAGAGTTGAAGGAAGTTGAGATGGGGAAAGGGGGGAGTGGTTAATCGGCAAAGAGTATAAATGAAATGAAAGTGGGAGTGGGTGGGAATGGGGGTAGGATAGAGGAGGAGTGGGTTGGACCAGTTCTCAGAAGACTGGAAGCTACAGAAACAATCAGCAAAGAAATGTGAGTGTTTATCAGAGAGAAAAAACAGCCTTTGTGTGTCAGGAAAAGAAAGTCAGGAAAAGCAGTAGTCAAATGGAGGGGGAGTCAAGTTTCAGAAAATATAGCAGGTAAACCGTGTACTTAGCTTAGAGACAGAGAGATGGGGTCATAATAGGAGACAGAAGTACAAAAGGATAATTAGGTTAGTCAATGAGCTGTAATCGAGAGAGAGAGAGAGAGAGAAGAATACAAGATAGAGGACAGGATTGCAAGTGAGGGAATGCAATTAACAAATATAGGTATCTCAGAAAGAGGAGGGGGGATCAGGGTGACTGTAAGTAGTAGGGAAAGGTGAAATTGCCTAGGAAAAGGAGAAAAAGAAAGAAAGAAAGAAAAAGAAAGAAAGAAAGAGACAAGGAGTAGGGTGGTGGAGAGATGGGGGTTAACAAATAGTAACGGAGGAAAGGATACTCTAAACTATTTGGATACCAGACACAAAGGATGGCTAAGAAGAGAGTAGTTGTGTTTCAAACTCAGACGGGTGGGGGAGGGGTTCTGGTTTGGTGGTGTGCTTAACACTCAGTTAACTTACAGCAGATAAGTGTGGAAATTCAAAGTAAAATACAGAGTATAACATAAATAACAGTTATGTATTTAACATTTGTTTACCGGGAAAGTCCAACTTGGAATGAAGACAATGTTCAGCGGAGGCCTGGGGAGAAACACTCCAGGTGCATGTCTTTGTAATGTGGGAGGAAATTGGAGCACCCGGAGGAAACCCACATGAACGCAGGGAGGCACAGAAGGCACCCAGGCCGAGAATCGAAATGGAGACCCTTTTGCTGTGAGGCAACAACACTACCGCTGCACCACTGTGCCGTCCATGTATATTTATATGCTGGTGGCAGTTGGACTGTATTGAGATGGTTCTCAGGTTCAGTCAAGGTGGAGGGATGTTCCACACTCTAGAGTAATGCAGCAGTAAGCTCCTAGAAAAGGAAGATTAACAGTTGAGTAGATTAAAGTAATTGGTATACGAGACAGAATGCAAAGGAGTTAGAGAGGCAGGATGGGATATAGTGGGGATAAGGAGAGAAAGACAAGAAATATTATAAGTATCAAAGTGTAGTATAATAGCAGCCTGAGGGACGAGGCAGAGTGGGGAAGGTATGAGTTAGTAGAGAAGAAAGAAAAATATCAGAAAAGCAAGGTGTGGTAAGCAAGAAAAATGAGTGGAAAGTAAGGAGTGGTAAGCAATCAGCTATTACGTTGTGTGAATGGCTCAAAAGTAACCCTTGCTGTAAACTATAAAATGTACTGTAGAGCCCATAAATAGCAGCCGAAGACTCCAATCTAGAATATCACAAGTGTGCAAAACAGTAGTAGTTTAAAAACAATATGCAGTGGTAACCAGTAGTAAAAAGAGTGGCAGAGCAAGACAAACTCTAATTACTATACAAGCTTTGGCACCAAGTAACAACAGGTAAGCTTCTGTAATCTGAAAAATAAATATGTAATGGTAAAAATAGATGAGCAAGACAATCTCTACGCATTTAAAGTGCCTTAGAGTCTGGTATCAGCAGTTAGACTTCACGAGCATAGTAATATGGTAACAATAAGAAGAATGGCCGAGCAAGATAATCGTTAGGTACTAAGCATGCCTTAGTGTCAGGTAACATCGGTTTTGTTTCTGCGCCATCTAATGAGAGTTCAATATGATCTTTACATGCCTCCCAAGTATGCAACAAAGTCCAGAAGCTTTAGGATTTTTGCATATAGTCTTCGCACAGGTATTTTTATACTTCAAGCAGATTTCAAAGAATTTTTCCTCTGGTAGATAGTAAATATTGGAGGTGTGATGGAGAAGAAGGAGGTAAATGGGAATTTTGGGGGGGATTGTAGTGAGTTACCAGATTTTAAATATTCCCTACAGAGTACTCTGTCAGAAATATTGAGGTAGCAAATGTCTGTAAAGAAGGACATGATGCTTTTGCGCTGGGGCACAGGATCTGAATTATCTAGACATAGTAAGGCTTTGCTTAGTTTAATTCTGTTAGCTGCCAAAATGCAACTACTAGAAAATGGAAATCAAAATCTAAATCAACTGTATTTGAAACAGTACATATAAAATAGATAAAATAAGTGGGATATGGATCTTTAGAAAAGAGAAGGAACAAATTACTTAGAAATAAAAATGATATGTGTATGAACAATATATGCAGAATAATGTTAAGGAGGAAGAGAGAAGTTTAAGGGAAAGCAGGAACTGAGTAGTTGCTGTAGTGTTGGACCAAAATATATTTGTTATAAAGAGAGAAAACATATGTAATGCATTATGTATGTAAATGGAAAAAATATCAGTGTTTTTTCATTTCTATTAATGTATGTCTACCCATGTCTTAAGTGATAATTTAATAAAGGCATTTAAAAAACATTCAGTGTTTGTGGCCTGTAGATTATTCCTACAACTAAAATACATCAAATTCTTACTGATCATAAGCAGGGCAGCTTCATATCTGCATTTACATTTTGCATATATTTTTTAAAATTATGTATTATATATTTACTTGTGATTTTCTCATTGGGTCTCCCCTCTAAATGAAATTGGATCACCTGAACATCCCCATTACCAAAAAATAAATAATTACATAAAATAAAGCAAGCAAACACAGAAATAAACAAGCAAATATTCCATTTTGCAAAATAATTAAGAAGTCGTGATGAAGTTCATCTAATTCTAATAAAGAAAAAGAAAAGCTTTGCTGATTATGTGCAGTATTGCTTTATGCCATATTGCAATAATTTTAGATTTTTGCATTGTTAGAAGTGGAGCTGTTCAGTTTTCACACTATAGCTTGGATCTCGCTGTGTATATTATTGGAAAAATAAACATTTCAATAAGGAGATCAGGTTGTAGGAAATTATATATTTTGAATAAGTGGGAGCACACAGATCAGCAAAGAGGAATGAGATTGTTAAGGGAATTCTGGGAGTATATGCAGAAAGCTACCAATTCAACAAATTGCCAAATGTCTGAAACAGATTTCAAGAATAAAAAGTGATGACAGTAGAGTTAGTATGTTAGCATGGCGCTGTAACAATTCACAGAACAGCAATAAAAAATATTAGGAAACTAGCAAGCAGAAGTAAAGTTCATAGTACCCCAGTTGCTGTCTACAGATACAGAATTTGCATTTAGCCACAAAAGCTGAGCAAAGCAATATGTTCTGCTGATGGGATAATTTTTTTGTTACTGAATTGCTTCTGATAATACTTATGAACAGTTTATTATCAATTTGCTTATGAGAGAATTTTGGCTGCTGTTTCTTTTATTATTTGTTTACTGTGTTAAAAGAGAACTGAAATGCAGACATTGTGTTTATCAGTGACTGGCTTCAGTTTTATTTTATATGGCAGCAGGAAACAGATGATACTAACATTATAGCTGTGTGTCACTCAAGGTCACAGTCCTATTTCCGGAACAAATTCAACTATAGCAAAAAAAAAATACACAGTGTTATAATAGCATAATTCAATTTTTTTTACTTCTTACTGGAGTAAAATATAACACAGCTACTTATATGTGTTATATAACACAGTTCTTTATTACATATATTGTTTCATAAAACAAACCATTCTTTTTCATATGGAGCATAACACTGTTTTATAGAATTTCCAGTCATTTTTAAATGAATTCTTTCATTTGGTTCATAGGTTAGAAGTTCAAGCTTATGGACCAACTATGTATGACCAACTATGTATATATGAGGGACATTAATGGATGACTTTTTCTATCTGTAAGGAAACAGTTATTTCATAATCTTGGAAGGCATTACGTAACGTATGTAGCATGATTTTCTACTTTTGAAATGTAGTTTTAGTTACAGCTACATTCCAAATAGAACTTGATCAAACATTACCATGTATACCACATAGAGATCACCTCAAAGTAACCTACAAGAAACAGAATGCAATACAATTTTCTGCCAAGAGGCCTGAGTTGTTAGTGACTCTGGTGCTTCATGGAGCTGGCAAGGAGCATGAGTGTATCATTCATGTGTAGAAGGGTTGGGAGACAGCCCTAGCCATATGCCATAGAAATCCTTTGGAGGAAAGGATGGAGCATACAACCTCAGTCGGCATGTGGTGCACAAAGCTACCAGTAGGTGGTAGCAATCACTGAGCATGTGCAGGAGAGTGTAGATTACAATGAGAAGAAGACATAGTGGCCCTCCACAGTGATGTAGGTCACAGTTACCCTCATGCTACTATGTAGAAGTATCCTTTTAGCCAGGATACCGCTGAGGACAAAAACAACCTGAATGGCTGTTTGAAAGATGACCCCTGCAGGTGTCTTTCACCCTAGGAGATTCAAGGTTGATTACCATCAGTAGGAAGCAAATGGGCTCTAATCCAGTGGATGGGGTTAATGGTCACATGCGTAGGGGCAAATGCATACAGAAAATATGAGTTCCTGCAGCCTTTCTAATTAGCTGAAGTTTTCCAACCCTATGATTTTTCTAGAAACAATCGTACTTTTTAAAGTTCTTTCAAGTGACTTTTTGAAAGTTTACAAAATGCAACACTCTATTTAATATTATGCTACTATCTGATTTCAGAATAAGTATGATTTCTCAAAGTCCTTATAGGCAGTTGAACAGAATTTAAGTTCTATTCAAAGTACAAAAAAAACTAAAAAATACTGCATCATTGGGTTCTGATAATATCCCTGGATTCATTTTAAGTAGCATGAAACACGATTTAGACACAGCCCTAACAACACTGTTCAATCTGAGCTTCCATTCAGGTTTTATACAAAGTGAATGGAGAGCATCTACAGTCATTCCCCTGCATAAGGGAGGACCTTCCACAGACCCAGGAATTTATTGACCCATAAGTCTGATCAACCCCATATGGAGACTTATCATGGAATTAGTCAGGACATGGAGAACCTCCACATACTAGATCCATCTCAGTTTGGATTCATCAAGGGCAGGTCATGCCTACTCAACCGGGTAGATTTTTTTGAAAAGGTCACCAAAGCAATGTATAAAGGCAAAATGGTACACACTTTATAAATCAACCTGGCCAAAGTTTTTTGACAAAATTCCCGACTCAGCTATAGTAGAAAAGCTAAATAAACTGTGAATAAACCCATATGTCACCTGCTGTATTGCCAGCTGCCACATTGATAAGGTGCAGATAATCAAAATAGAGGAAGTTGCCTACACAAAGAAAACACCCACCAGTGGAGTCACCCAGGTTTCTGTGCTGGAAAATCTCCTATTTGGCATCTGACTTTTCTAAAGTAAAAGCCGGTACCAAAAGGCGCTGGCTGAGTAATTTGCAGATGTCTGCAAGCTGGAGGCAGTCATTGAATCCCCAAATGACTTCACCATCCTGTAGAAAGGTTCATCTCAAATAAATAACTGGTGCCAAAATCATGGACTGAAACTAAATGCCAAAAAATGCATTATTATATCCTTTGAGAAGCCACCTACCCCAGGGAACTACCACACTGGACATACGTCTGTAGGAGTAGACCTAGTTGTTTGGGATTTGGGAACTTATGTGGTTCCACTGGGGAAATTCTCCCTACTGTTTTCGATATTTCAGGTGGATGTAAAAGATCTCAGAGCACTTACCACCAATCCAGGAAGATGGGGCCCTCAGTTAACATTTCATCCAAAAGATGACAGACTATGAAATCACATTTTACATCTAAGTAGCATCAGTAACTGGTACATATTTATTTATTTATGTAGCCTTTGTTGACTGGGTTAGTCCCACTAGGCTAGTAGTCTCTTTTCAAGGGACAATTGAGGTGGTATTTACACTATCAATGGACATTTTGGCAGGGTATCAGGGAACTTCTCTTACTGTTTTTGATAGGTACCATGGGACCGTTTACATCCATCTGAGCTACTACCAATTCAGGCAGATAGGAACTTGGTCTAACTTCTCAACCGAAGGTGAGTATGCAAACTGTTGCACCAATGACACTGTTAATATTACAATTAACTCCTCCCATTCTCTTTTGTGCCATACACATATGTTCCTCAGTGTGTGATAAATTGGTAACCATTTGAAATGTTTTAACCCACTAGAGCGAGTCCGAAAATGCAAAGACTGAATGGCCGAAAGATTGGACTTGTATATACTAAATCTGAGATGCCATTTCTCAGAATATTCCCTTTTCTTTGAGGTATGGTGATCTCAGAGTTGGTATATATATATATATATATATATATATATATATATATATATATATATATATATATATATATATTTGGGGGTTGTGAGGGCTTTCCCCCTCTGCAAAAAATAGTTTCAAGGAAAAGAGCAATTTAGCTTTTTTCCTGTGTTTTCTTTTTTTTTCAGCTTTTCGTCACTCAGCATTTCAAGTGCCAACATTTCAATATAGGGCCAATTGATCTACTTTTGGAAGTAATCCTTGGGTTACTCCTACCACTGATATGGTTTGCAGCTAGTATATGGTTCTTTTTGAAAAAATATCAGTATTTTGCTGACTAAAATACCTTCAGTTGAGTTGGATTGAGATAAAAATACATCTTCTAAGGCCATTAGTCTGTTGCACCCGCAAGCATAAATGACTTTTATTGCTGTTCTTATTTTGAACTATTTATTGTCCCTAAGTATTTTACTGTGACCATTCCTGTTTGACATATACAAGCATTAACATGCTGAGTTGTGAGTTATACCCTGATAAAAGCATATCCAGCTGTGTTCTGTCTTATTCTTTTTACGACTGGGCATGCATTTATCAGTACATAATTTCTACCTCAGAATGTATTAATGTGCTCATAAATTTGGCCACTTTAAAAAGAAAGAAAGAAAGAAACAAATAAATATAAATTAATTAAAAGGTAAAAAATAGGATACACATGTATTTATAAGACAAAAGAGAAAAAAAAAATTTTTAATCAATTTTTTCTATATTTTTATTTGGTTACAATGTTTTTATGTTACAATTACTACTGTTTATATTTGTTTCTGTAAATCCTCTATTAATCTTTTAATGTTTTTTTAATGTTTGTCTGGAGCTTTTCTCCCCGGGCCTCTACTGAAAATGGACATGTATCCAGTTAGACTAGCCCGGTCAACAAATGTAAAATAAATAAATAAATAAATAAAATAAATCTTCCTTGAAGTCATTGAAAAATACTGACCTCACTGAAGTTAGATGTGGTGATTAAGTAGAGGGGATGGTTGTGTTTGATCATGATTACTATATGCATGCTGTTTCAGATTTGTTACAAGATAACTTTACTAGAAAAGCTCACCCAGACTCTGCCACATCCTGCTGTAAGGGAAAGGCTAGTTTTTGCTTTCGTGTATTTTGTATTGCTTTATTGTCTTCTTCTGTTTTATATATTGTGATTCATTTTCTTTACACTCTCCCTCTCCTCTTTCATTGGCTGTTGTGACTAAGCACAAAATTAGCATTTTGTATAATCACTCCCCTTCAATGCTTTAAATTTATTGGCCATTCCACTGTATTCCAATAGAACCAGAATACAAGGTGCCCACCCCTTTCAATCCCACTCTATTCCATAGATGCAAAATACAAAGTACCCACCCGTTTCCAATCTATCTTGCTCTTTTAAAATTACTGTCTCTCCACATAGATAGCTAAAGCTTAAGTTACCCCCTCTTTCATATCTAACTGCTCAGTGCACAGTGCTACCCTTAAGATACTAACCCATTTTTCTATCTTACATTTAAAATCTGCAACATATGCTCCAAGACCACCAATTATTGGAGAGCCCACATTCTACCTGTCAGTAGTCATCTTGGGATTACTGCTTCTGTTTTTCTCATGGTAAGAGAAGGTACATAGAAACATTATTTCCTGGGGACTGCTGATCACTGGAAAGCCAATAACTGCTTCATAGGTGCCAGTTTGGAATTTTTGATTATATTTTGCTCCTGGTGAGAGAAGGAGCAGAGTGCATAGATTATTGACTTTCTGCTTGGGAAGTGAGTGCCTGTGATTGACCTTTCTGATTGGTCTGGTTGCTAGTTAAGGCGTCTACCAAGAAAACGCTACAACAAGCCTGCAGACTTTACATCTTCTGAGACAAGACTGTGGATCAGAAAATATGCTGTGGCTTGCTTCTCATCATGGGATTGATGCTAATGTTTTGCTTTTGGTGAGAGAAGAAGTAAAGGAGCATTGTATTCCAGTAGCATGAAGCTTTGGAGAGACTAGCACTAGTAGTACTAGTCAGGCAGTAGCCATTCAGGTGACTCCCCTCTTTCCATCATTCTTGACAAGCTAATTCTTTCTTTTCAGTAAGTATTGCTTGATTTGCTTCTAACTTCAGAATATCTGCCTAAATACCTTATCGATAAATCATCAGGTTCTACTTATTAGTTTCCACTTAAGTGTCTGGCAGTGCCCTGTATAGCCACAGACACCTTGATTTGACATTTTGTCTGTAAAGGCACGATTGAAATTTCACCAATAGCTAGTTGCATGCAGGACAACTAGTTTGCAGTGACAAGCACTGACCCCAGAGTTGCAAACCGGATACTCCTGGCATTATTTTATATTCTCACTCCAACTGTCTAATCAATAAACAAGGGCCTGTTGCCATGGATATGAACTTTACCACTATTTCCATTACCAACTTAGTGGATATGGGCATTTTGAGGCAATATAGAAATTGCCTCATGTTTACTGACAACCAGTTAATTCTGAAACTGATATGGTATGTGAGAGCTGTAGTTACACAATGTCACTGGAGGCAAAGATCTCACATAAAAGCACTCCTAATGTCAATAAGGTTGTCAATAGTACACATGGTGCACCCATCACACATAATTCAAAGAAGACACATAGACCCACATATTCTGAGGCACTTAAATGTAACATTGTTAAGCCCCAAAGACCTCCTAGATCAAGTACACATAAACACCCTCAGCAACCCTGAATGCACTCTTTCAAAACAAGACTCATATCAACACATACAGCCACATCTCTTGGAGCCTCTACTTCTAAGGCAAGCCACCACAGAATCCAATTTTCTAGTCATTGGAGACTCCAATAGGAGACACACAGATGTCCCTCTCACTAGGCTGAGTAAGGAGAGAGTCACGGTCAGTTGCTTATCAGGGGCCAGGATCAACCACTTTACAGATGCACTCAGGTCATTGGACTACAAGTACCAGTATGACTCAGTCATAGCCCATGTAGCTGGAAATGACCTGAGACATGCCTCCCTAGACTACATGAAGAGAGACATCATGGAGCTCTTAGAATATGTGTCCAATCTGATATGAGCATAGCACTGAGCAGCATTTTATCTTCTCCAAGGATGATACCACAATATGAACGAAAAATGGCTAACTTTAATATCCCTTTGTCAGGGACGGTCTGCACTTCTCCCCTCTAGGCTTTTGAATGTTAGTTAAAACAATGCCCCCCCCCCCGTGCCTTTTTAGGCAATGTCAAACTGAAAGTGCTTCCAACATAGCAAATCAAAACCAAGAAAATCTAAAGGTGTTAGTACTCAGTGCTAGGAGTCTAAATAAAAACTCCATTCCCTAGAAACTGTCTTCTCCCTAGCAAATGCTGACATCTGTGCAGTCACTGAGACATATCTTAAAGCCATGGAGAGCACACCAACAGTTCAAGGTTATAATGCCTTCCACACATTTAGACCAGCTACTACACAAACAGGGACTAAAGTTGGAGGTGTCTCGATTTACATCAAAAATAAATATACTTCAAGGCTGATCAAACAGGACAATGCAGTTGAGCTCCGTCATGTACAAATCACCATAGGCAAAATCCAATGCCACTTCCTTGCAAGCTATAGGTCCTCCTCTATGACCCAGGAAACCCATAACATGTATTTAAACTTACTGTGAACACTCACCATCAAACCCAATACTATATTCATAGGTGATATAATTGACCCCTCTATTTACTGGGAATCATATAGGACACCACATGTACAGTCACAGAGATTCCTAGATTTTGTAAACACAAACTCCCTAATACAGATTGTCAATGTACGAACAAGGGGTGCAACCATACTGGATTTGGTCCTCACTAATATGGGAGAGTGCTGGACACCCCCTAGTGTAATGTCTACACTGGTAAGATCAGACCACAAAATGGTCTCCCTTGAAGTAAAAATAAAACCTGGAACCCCAGCTAACTCTGGAATATTCAGGAACTACTCTAAGGCTAATTTCCTACTATTAAGCGATAACCTGGCAACATTTTAATCCCCATAAACCCTGAGAACACTTTTGCCTAAGTAGAACTGTTCACAGAAACCCTATACAACAAGCATGTTAATAGCTGCATAGAGGCAGCTGTACCCAGTAGGAAAAGGTACAGAACTAACTCAAAAAACAAGCTACCCTGGTAGATTCACAACATCAATAGGCTGTACAACAGAAGGAAGAAAATCATGGCAAAAACTAGGAGGTGCAGCACCCAGCAGGCTAAAAGCACTCTCATCAAACTAAACAAGCAACTTAGAGGACAAATAAAGTCTACCAAAGTCAAATATGAGGTAAGTTTGGCCTCCCAGGCCAAAGACAGCCACAAGACATTCTTTTGCTATGTCCTCAACCTCAAAGGCAATACACAGTTGTGTGTAGAGCTCACTGTAAATGAAGCCACCTATACTGAGCCAGAAGATATGGCAAACTTACTGGCTAAAAAATTCAACTCTGACTCTACCCCTCCCTCCCCCATCAACCTTCCCTCAGGAAATACTATCAATATAACTCCCCCTGCTATCACTAGGGAACAGGTCCTTAATGATCTGTCTAAAGCCAAGAACACTGCA
Source organism: Protopterus annectens (assembly GCF_019279795.1). Taxonomy (NCBI): domain Eukaryota; kingdom Metazoa; phylum Chordata; order Ceratodontiformes; family Protopteridae; genus Protopterus; species Protopterus annectens. Next base: position 664,214,228 of record NC_056729.1, read on the forward strand.
TCGATGAGCCCAGACAATATCTCAGGATGCCTTCTAAATAGCATAAAACTTAACTATCAGGGCTGCTGGAATTGCTATTTAACTGTAGCCTCCAAACAGGCTTTGTGCCTCATGAATGGAGCACAGTAACAGTCATCCTTCTGCACAAGGGTGGGCCATCTACAGACCATGGAAACTGCAGACCCATAAGTCTCACTGGTCTCATATGCAAAGCTATGGAAAGAATTGTCATGGAAATGATGGATAATGACATAGGAAACCTCCAGACACACGACCCAATCAAATTGGGTTTCATCAGGGCAGGTCATGCCTACTTAACCTGGTGAACTTCTTTGAGAAGGTCACCAAAGAAATGGATGAGGCCAAAATGGTTCATACTGCCTTCTTGACCTGGCCAAGGCATTTGACACAATCCCCCACTCAAGTATTGTTGACAAACATAAGAGGTTAGGTACAAACCCTTAAGTCACCCGGTGGATAGCCAGCTGGCTCAGAGACAGGACACAGGAAGTTAGAATTGGGGAGTCCACCTCTACAAAGAGGCCAGTTAGAAGCAGAGTCCCTCAGGGTTCAGTCCTGGGACCATACCTTTTTGGCATTTACTTCTCTGAAGTCTAGGCCAATATCAATGGCCTCTGGCTGACTAATTTTGCAGATGATTGCAAATTAAGAGCATTCATTGAATGAATCTCCCACCAATACAAATGTTCTCCAGAAAGGGCTGACACAGACAAACAACTGGTGCCAGAGCCACGGACTAAAACTAAATGCCCTGGTAGCTATCATATTGACAACACACCCGTTAGAGTTGACCCAGTAGTCAGAGATTTGAGAACAAACATAAACAGTAATCTAGCCTTTGACCATCACATGTCTACAATAGTGAGGAAATCATTCTATGTTGTGCAACTTACAAAGGTATGGCATCTAGGTCCAAGGAAGTCATTGTTCTTCTGTATTCAGCATTCATCAGACCTATCATTGAGTACAATGCCCCCTTTGATATGTACCTAACCAGGCATATCCAACAATTTGAACATCTACAGAGGTTCCTCACCAAAAGAATACAGGGCAAAAATAACATGTCCTATGCAGACTGTCTCAAGGTCCTCTCCCTGTATTCTGTCTCCTATAGGCTGTTGAAGGGAGATCTATGCCTGGCATAAAATACATTGTCAGATCCTACTGTAATGGACCTTCTGCATATCCACAAAGCAAACAGCACCAGAATTACCAATTCTAAAGACTTACACCTTACCTGAGATATAAATAGGACCTGCTGGAGAGACAGGTATGTATTCCAGAGACTACTACTTCTCTGGAACAGGCTCTCCATCCATGTGAAGGAGAGTTCCTTCCTAACCCAATTCAAGTGTAACTTGGACAACTGGATGGGGAACAGGAAATTCATCCCTGGTTTGGTACCTATGTCTCTAATGGACACAGGCAACCTGTAAATGGTTCATCTCCCAGGCCTCTTCTTGTAAATATTTCACCTCCCAAGCCCCTGCTTACACTTATCAAGGGTACCAGAACTTGTCAGAGATTTGGGATGCATGGCAAGGCTTAAAAAGGCCCTTGTGATAGTTAGCCTAGTAAACACCTAAGAACCTGTAACACATTTTATTGAAATATAACATAATATTGTTGGATGTTATTATGTTGTGGTCAGTAATATGAAACTTGAAAATGTTATCACTGTAGAGTTATATGATTATTTTCTGCACTTTTCCCTTTATTCCTATTTTTCAAGGTTTACTGAAAATGCATAAAGATGCCCAAAAGCCAATACTAAGACCTGCTGTTCTGTGAGAGGCTGGTTAACTGAACCGGTCAGTATTTATTTGAAAAGTATATTAACATAGTTACATTAGAGAGTTTTATTTGTGACACAGAAGATTTTTATAGCCAATTAGGTTGTTTAGAAATGTTAAGAATTACTATAATGTCATTATTACAGTGGATGTGGAAGCATTATTTACTTCAGTACTGTTAGAAGCAGATAAATATATTTAATAAATATCATTATTTGAACAATAGCACTATAAGTAATAGACTTAGTTTTACAGAGTAATGCCTTTTATTTTAATGGTAAATATTATATGCAAACTTATAATATTGTTGCAGCGGGCACAATGGTAGATCCAATTTATACAAAGTTGTTGTTAGGTACATGGGAGAATGAGCTGATTTTTTAGTAAAGGAAAACATCTTAGTATTAATGTGATTATATGCAAACACTTAAGTATGAGTTTTATTGTAGAAGGATAAAGAGAAAGCTTTATGTTTGTTTATTGATTATATTAGCAGTACAGTGCCTTATCTGATGTTTTCTTTTCAGTTTTCATTTGATTCTGTTGAATTTTTAGATGTTATACTTTATTTTGTCTAGGAAATTTATTGCAATCAATAATATATAGAAACGCTTTTAAAACGGATTCATTACATATTGTAAGTACGAAATGAGACATGCTTAAAGGTATAGTTAAAACTAATTTCATTCATGTTCGCTTTTAACTAGTGAGTGTGCATGCTTTCAAAATGAACTTTGATGTATTATCTAACAATTTTTAGTCAGTGAGATTGTGCCATAGAATTTGTGAATAATGTGCTGTCTGCTATTGAGACTGCACTTGTGAACAAATTACAAATACATCCATATTTAGCTAATGATGTATCATTTGGTGACATAGCATCTGGTCATTGACATTTAACAAAGGCAGTAAATGGAGTAAATATGTTATAATATAAACAAACACTGGAACATTTTGACAACTTTTCTTTCCATTTTATGAATTGTAGATGAGAAACATACCTCTCAACCGTACTGAATTACTCAGTTTTTACCGAGTTTTGGGGTCCAAATAGTGGGGTGCCACAACTCCCGAGTGGCACCCCTTTATTTGTGATTTTTTTCTTTGTTTTTTTTTTTTTTTTTATTTTTCACGCTTTATAAGCTGACATAATCACGCGCGCAATGACGTCAGCTCTGTCAGAGCTACCAGCCTGTCGGAATTGAGCTCAAGAAACTCGCATTTCCGGCTGGGGCTCGCCTTGCTGTTCAAATGCTTTTGCGAGTGGGAACGGCACTCCGGGAGAACAGAAAGGATTTAGAAGCGGGAAAGGCATGGATTTAGAAGGGTTGGCTGGTCAATGCAAGTGGACTTGAGTATTTCTGAAAGGAGGATTTGGTGCAATGCAAGCGAAACGGACTTGAAGTAAGGAATTATGTTTGGAAAGGGTTATGTGTGTGTGTGTGTGTGTGTGTGTGTGTGTGTGTGTGTGTGTGTGTGTGTGTGTAAATGCCCCCATTGTAATACACCTGGTGACTAGAGCCACTCAAGCTCAAACCCTGCACCATGGGTACAGGGTAAAATGAGCCTAAAGTCCCTAGCCACCACCACTTGTAAATTTTACCTCATATTTTTGATCTGTTCCTCATAAAATATGTGGTTTTCAAGATTTTTGTGGCAAATCACTGCAGCATTGAATTCATTAAATAATGATAGGCATTTGAATTTCAGACTTCATATTCTTCAGAAAAATAAATGGTAACACAAAACCTTTTATTCTAGCAATTTTCTAAGTTTATAAGATCAGTATTTGCAATTTGTCCCTATCTTGGGGCTGTATTCCCCCGTTATTGGCTTTGTTCAGATTTTTTTGTGCTAAGAGGTTGTGAAAGCTATGGTGAGAAGTGAGAACTGAATTTGTATTCCCCCATTACTGGCTTTGTCCAGGTTTTTTGTGCTAAGAGGTTGTGAGAGCTATGGTGCGAAGTGAGAACTGAATTCACTAAATGATATCCATTTAAGTTTAAGTCTTCCTATCTTTCAGGAAACTGCTGATTTGGCATAGTGGTATGTTGCTCTGACTGTAGTGCACAGTGTCCTGGGTTCAAGACTTGCTAGTGAAATGCATGGTGGTAACACAACATTTTATTCTAGCAACTTTCCAAAATTATACAAGCAATGTTTAAAATGTGTCCCTGGTTTTTGGCCTTTTATTCCCCCCAAAAAAAAAATGAAATTGAAAATAAGTGCAAGAAGCTGTGCAAGATGCCTATGGCTTACTCTACTGTCATTCTATTTATAGTGTGGACGAGGAAGTAGACTTTTATGATGGAAATATTCTGAATTGGGCAGTTTTGTCATTATTGGTTCATGCATTTTATTTCATTACCTAAATCCTACTGGAAAAATGTTCAAACAATAAATGTAAAATGCGCTCTAACAAGTGTGCTGTATTATACAAGGAATATAACTTAATAAAGTCAGGAAGGTGTATCAAAGAAAACATGTATGTTTCTTGTTTTGTGTGCAAGGGGCCAGTGATTTGAAAACAGCCCAAAGGTAATCTTTATCCACCACCGGCCAGATGCATTTTTTTTTGGATGTGGTGTGGGTTTCAATGCTGTTTCAATGAATGTGAGTTTCAAGGGCAGAGAAGTTTTAATGCCAACTCTGTTTTCATTGTGAGACAGTGTTGCTTTGTTTAGCAGATGTCTATTGGTGTTTGTGCATTGAGCTGTAAAATGTAAAAATAAAATCCAAATAATCATTGTAGAAGTAAAGCAGTATGCGCACATTAGTGTTTATGGTAAATGGTGTGAAATAGCCAGGTAATGGGACATCGGAATGACTGCAGGGGGACTCTGGTGCCATATTTTGGTTGTCTGTTCTTCAGTTTGCATTTGAAAGTTGGTATCCTACAATTCCATTGGAGTGGGCGGGGTTACATAATTATGTATGCAAATTTTATGTTAATCAGTGTACAGATTTGTACCTATTTTCATGGGCCTTGTCCAGATTTTTGATGTTTCCAGGTTGAGAGGTATGATGAGAAACCATCCTTTCAACAGAAAAAGTTATTAATAAAATAAATTTTTCTATTTTGCAATTGGGTTTCTTGTACATTTATGAATGATAAGTCTACAAGAATGATCCAGTCAAGCTACAGTGTTCACTGTATAATACTGTAAACCCCCTACAGCGTAGGCCCATGGGATATATGGAAATTAACTTTTAAATGCATATCCGTGCTTGGCCTATATGACTTCTGAATGCCCATGACTTTTTTAAGTTTTTACTGTTGCATTCAGGTCATTAGGCCAAACCTATTAGCAGTGCACAAAGTGTCATGTTTCCAAAATATAGCTAAACAATCTACTTATGCTGTGCTGACAAGCTCAGAAAAAGGGCGAAATATAGCATGTCTACAGCTAATGCGGTTTGGCATGAATTGTCTGAATGCACCAGTAAAAACTGGAAAGGGTTATGTGTGTGTGTGTGTGTGTGTGTGTGTGTGTGTGTGTGTGTGTGTGTGTGTGTGTGTATAACCTGGTGGCTAGAGCCACTCAAGCTCAAACCCTGCACCATGAATACAGGGTAAAATGAGCCTAAAGTCCCTAGCCACCACCACTTGTAAATTTTACCTCATATTTTTCATCTGTTCCTCATAAAATATGTGGTTTTCAAGATTTTTGTGGCAAATCACTGCAGCATTGAATTCATTAAATAATGATAGGCATTTGAATTTCAGACTTCATATTCTTCAGAAAAATAAATGGTAACACAAAACCTTTTATTCTAGCAATTTTCTAAGTTTATAAGATCAGTATTTGAAATTTGTCCCTATTTTGGGGCTGTATTCCCCCATTATTGGCTTTGTCCAGATTTTTTTGTGCTAAGAGGTTGTGAGAGCTATGGTGAGAAGTGAGAACTGAATTTGTATTCCCCCATTATTGGCTTTGTCCAGGTTTTTTGTGCTAAGAGGTTGTGAGAGCTATGGTGCGAAGTGAGAACTGAATTCACTAAATGATATCCATTTAAGTTTAAGTCTTCCTATCTGTCAGGAAACTGCTGATTTGGCATAGTGGTATGTTGCTCTGACTGTAGTGCACAGTGTCCTGGGTTCAAGACTTGCTAGTGAAATGCATGGTGGTAACACAACATTTTATTCTAGCAACTTTTCAAAATTATACAAGCAATGTTTAAATGTGTCCCTGGTTTTGGCCTTTTATCCCCCCCCCCAAAAAAAAGAAATTGAAAATAAGTGCAAGAAGCTGTGCAAGATGCCTATGGCTTACTTTACTGTCATTCTATTTATAGTGTGGATGTGGAAGTAGACTTTTATGATGGAAATGTTCTGAATTGGGCAGTTTTGTCATTATTGGTTCATGCATTTTGTTTCATTACCTAAATCCTACTGGAAAAATGTTCAAACAATAAATGTAAAATGCGCTCTGTCTAACAAGTGTGCTGTATTATACAAGGAATATAACTTAATAAAGTCAGGAAGGTGTATCAAAGAACACATGTATGTTTCTTGTTTTGTGTGGAATCGGCCAATGATTTGAAAACAGCCCAAAGGTAATCTTTATCCACCACAGGCCAGATGCATTTTCTTTGGATGTGGTGTGGGTTTCAATGCTGTTTCAATGAATGTGAGTTTCAAGGGCAGAGAAGTTTTAATGCCAACTCTGTTTTCATTGTGAGACAGTGTTGCTTTGTTTAGCAGATGTCTATTGGTGTTTGTGCATTGGGCTGTAAAATGTAAAAATAAATCCAAATAATCATTGTAGAAGTAAAGCAGTATGCGCACATTAGTGTTTATGGTAAATGGTGTGAAATAGCCAGGTAATGGGACATCGGAATGACTGCAGGGGGACTCTAGTGCCATATTTTGGTTGTCTGTTCTTCAGTTTGCATTTGAAAGTTGGTATCCTACAATTCCATTGGAGTGGCCTGGGTTACATAATTATGTATGCAAATTTTATGTTAATCAGTGTACAGATTTGTACCTATTTTCATGGGCCTTGTCCAGATTTTTGATGTTTCCAGGTTGAGAGGTATGATGAGAAACCATCCTTTCAACAGAAAAAGTTATCAATAAAATAAATTTTTCTATTTTGCAATTGGGTTTCTTGTACATTTATGAATGATAAGTCTACAAGAATGACCCAGTCAAGCTACAGTGTTCACTGTATAATACTGTAAACCCCCTACAGCGGAGGCCCATGGGATATATGGAAATTAACTTTTAAGGGCATATCCGTGCTTGGCCTATATGACTTCTGAATGCCCATGACTTTTTTTAAGTTTTTACTGTTGCATTCAGGTCATTAGGCCAAACCCACTAGCAGTGCACAAAGTGTCATGTTTCCAAAATATAGCTAAACAATCTACTTATGCTGTGCTGACAAGCTCAGAAAAAGGGCGAAATATACTATGTCACAGCTAATGCGGTTTGGCGTGAATTGTCTGAATGCACCAGTAAAAACTTAAAAAAAAAAAAAAATGTAAAGTCACAGCCATTCAGAAGTCATGTAGCCAAAATACTAGTATGTCCTAATGGGTTCTTTTTCATATAGGTTTCATAGGTACTTCATAGGCTATTAATCTGTGTTGATATTAAGAAGCCTACTCTTATATCCCCTGGTAGCTTTATGAGCCCTTATATTTTGTGTATATGTAACTTGGAGGTAGCAGAACAGATATGTCAGGACATTTACTTATTGACTCTATCAATGAGGGATATGGGTGATAGCCCTATGATGAATTTATGGTTTCTCATCTAGTCACCTAAATTATGTTTGTGTACAGTAAGAGAAGTTCTTTACTTTATGCGGAGTGGAAGACGGTTCCATGGAAGTAGCACTGTCTGATGCATACATCCTATTTCTGCTGCAGAAGAGACTCAAATTCATTGAGCACGTGTTCAGACTACTATTGGACTTGTGATGTGCAATAGATCCATACCCGGCCTTAGGCATAGGCCAACTAGGTGGCTGCCTAGGGCACCACTCTAGCAGGGGGGAGCTTTTCCAATAATCTGGATGGTGTAGGTAGACCAGGATGGGGGCACCAGCTGGTTTGGGGGGGCACTGTGGATCCCTTTTGCCTAGGGCACCAGTTCACCAAAGGCTGGCCTCTGACAGCATAGGGGCAGATGAGCCTCTGCGCATGAGGCAGAGGTTACCTCTTAGTGGTTTCTATGATACCGAGAAGATGAACAGGGGTTTAAGGCAGGCTGCTTAGTTTGTGTGACTTAGGCCATTCATTTTTATTGAGAAAGCATCGTGGTCATTCGATTTATGACAAGTGTTAGGACAGGTACATACCAAAAGGGGAATTATATTCAATGACTGGCCTGATGAACGCTGAGTACAGTGGAGTAATATCACAATCTCTTTAAATATAAACTGTGTGATGAAAAAGGACTTCCTTACAATAGTGGATATGTAGTAATCAAAGGACAGATTGTCAAAATAAATTCCCAGATCTCTGACTATGGGATCAACTTTCAGAGAGGTGTTGTCAATGTGATAGTTACTAGGAAGATCATGATTTTAGAAGGATGTTATATATTTCTTGGCATTCAGTTTTAGTCCATGATTTTGACACCAGATATTTATTTGGGAAATGCCCTCTTGGAGGAAATTGGTGGCATGTGGAGAATTTATGATGGCACCAAGTTTACAGTCATCTGCAGACCTGTTCTGCCATAAACCTTTAACATTTGCTTTGACCTCTGAGAATTAAATGCAAAACTGAAGTGGAGTGGCCCAAGGATTGAATCCTAAGGTACACCACTAGCGACAGGTCATTTTGAAGAGGTAGAGTCACCCACCCTAATTTCATGGATTCTATTTATAAATTGCTATCCAATGAGTTACACAGAGATTTACATTTATCTGGGAGAGCTTACCTATGATGTCCAAGTGTGAGATTATCTTGAATGACCTGGCAATGTATAGATATGTGGTATGCACTGATTTGCCATCATCCATTTCCTCAGTAATCTTGTCAAAAAAGATGATCAGGTTAAGTTGACAGAGCCTGCCACTGATGAACCCAAACTACCTTGGGTCAAGAGTTTGTATGTTGCCTATGTCAGTATTTATTAGGTCCATAATGATCCTTCCCATGGTGTTACAAATAAGGCTGGTGAGGCTTATGGATCTATAATTACCCAGATTCATTGACATCCCACCTTTGTGCAAGGGGATGAAGGTTGTCTTCCATTCAACCGGCATTGTAGCCTTTGTGGTGACTGATATTGAATAGCCTAACCAGTAGGCAGCATGGTATGTTATCTGACCCATGGTAGTAGCATTCTTAGTCTTGGGTAGTGTCTTGAGGATTTGTTCTTGGGAAATTTGAGGGAGTATAAATGGAAGTATGTGATCTGGTAATGTAGAAGGGTGTATGAAATAAAATCTAAATTTGCCTGCTAGTAGATCAGCTATGTTCCCTGGGTCTGAGTATGGGAATCTACTACAGGAGGTTTAAAGTATTTCATAGCAAAGACTTGAGCCTGGCTGTGTCTTTCTTATATTTTTTTTACTAAATGATTTGTTTGTGACACCTTTTTACCTTTTGTTTTGAATATTAATAATAAATATTTTTTAACGTGATGAATTGGTTTATATATTGTTTTAGATCATTTGTTGATTATAACATTAGCTACATTATTTATTTGCAATTATGTTAAGTAGATTGCATTTTATGTTGGAAAATACCACAGGAAGTTGAAAATTCATATTTGTGAGCATGTGTCAGATATCAGGAGATGGATTTCAACCATTCTTGTAAAAACATTCAAATGAATATGGTAGCCAGCATTTATTTAAATTTCAGGTCTTGGAAAGAAATGAAAAGCAGGGTGATATTAATTATATGTTGAAATATTGTTGGATTACAAAACGTAAAGCTTATTGATCACTTAGTTTAAATAAAATAGTTTTTAAAACCTGTATTAAATTCTAGGCATTTAAAAAACTAAACAATTAACAATTATACAATTGTGTCCAATTAATTATATAATAATAATTAAAAGTACAGGGGCTATCACTTGTAAAATATGGTTTAAGTTAATTTCTTTCAACTTCTGTGTTTCATATATTATTTTCAGGCACTTTTGGTGGTCTGGATCATGCAGTTTAACAATTCATAGTAGAATCAAGAAAAGTAATCAACAGTTGAGAGAGTAAAGAGCATAGAAGGATTGATGTGTAAGTCTGTAGCATATAGAGACTTAAGCTTACCTGAGTAGTTATATGAGTGCTTGGTTAGTGGGTGTAAGTCTTTGATAATGGGGTTTCATGAGTGATCCTGAAATAAGAAAGGAAAGATAGAATCATATAATTACCAATACCAATCAGTACCAGTTTTGAAGTCCAAGTAAGTTGCTTTTTTTTTTTTTTTTGAGAAGGAAGTGTTTTATTTCCTTTCTTCCTAAATACCTTAAAGAGGAGTATTCTTTAAGAAAGGTGGGAAGGGATTCACACACCTGTGGCCTAAGGGTGGGAAGCTATGGTATGTGTAGTGCATCTTAGATTTGGGTTTCTGAAGGGAGGTTATGTGTTGTAAAGATGCATCCAAGCCTGGTGCTCATAAAGCACCTAAGTTAACTATTCACAGGTGTTCCTTGTGGTCCAAAAGCCTGTGCCAATTGGGGACTTCCAAGATGGCTGCACACTGATCAACAGCTTAATTTTTGCTCTCCCGGTGTGAAAACAGAAACTGAGAAACCAAAACCAGTGATATTGTCAGCTTGAGCAAAACCATTTACTAGCTAGTTGTACAATGCCTGGATACCTGCAAAAAAAAAAAAAGACGGCCTAAAAGAAGATCAACTAGAAAAGATGAAGAGAAAACACTGTCTGGGAAGAATCCTTCATCTATTCAGCAAAAAGCAGTCCAAGCTCCAGTTTTGGTGCAAGATAGGGCTTACAGTATTCTAGAGGAAACATAAGTCAACTGTGCTCAGAGCTGATTAAAATAAACAAAATGCTGAAGGAGTATATCAAACTCGGATAACAAAAGGCTGGAAAAAAAATGAAGAAGCTTTAAAAAGATATTCAGATGAGCCAATAAAACTGCAAAATTCAGAGGTCAAAATGAAGAAAAGGCTGTCTGAGTATGAGACTGCTCAAGAAGAGATGTTTCAAAAAAATGAGAGAATTAGAGGACAGAACACGTAGGGGAAATCTGAGACTTTCTGCTGTACCAGAGAAACTAGAAGGAACAGACTGTATTAATTTTATGAAGGCACAAATAAGCAACTGGACTGGTACTCCACAGCAGGAACTGTTAATTGAAAGGCACACCATGTGTATGCTCCAAATCTGGCCACGAGAAAGCAGCCAAGACCTTTATGGCAAAAACATAAACCTACCAGCAAACAGTTAATCCTGACAAAAATGTGGCAAAAGGCAAAGTATTAAAAGTTGGTGGCAGTAGAGTGTAGAAAATGATTAGTCAATGTACACCAGGAAGAAGGGACACAAATGTATTCCAGTAGTCAGGGAATTTCAAGAGGCAGGTGTGAGATACAAGCTTTGGTATGTAGCTGTCTTCGGAATATTTTTTTATGGAGGATCAAAGCATTTTTTGATGCAGAACATATTAAGAAGAAAATGCAAATGTTTATCCAACAGAAAATGAGCAATCAAACAGAAGGGGACTCTGTTTTTCTGATAATACAGCACACAGAGAGAATTTGCCACTGAAACTCTTTCCACTGTTCCTAAACAAAACAAAAACATTTGAGAGAGAGAGAGAGAGAAGAACAAGAGTTGACCAGAAGAATTGGGAATACCGTAGGATTGAACCTGAATCTGGAGTTGAGAGGTAGTGATGAAACAAGAAAAAAGACCAGCTACACAGAAATTAGTGAATAAATGTGAAACTGCAAAGCATCAATCATATTTGTGGGATATGGCTGTATAAGAATTAGTAGAAAGAGTGGAGTTTTGGTGACTTTGTTAAACTTGCGAGGAAATGGAAAGTATTTTCCTCACTCCTTGCCATTAATGTTTGGAAGGACTCTGATAGGAGGAGAAGAAGAAGAAAAAGGGTAACTGTAAGTAAAACCATTTCTTTTCTTAACATGGTTTCAATTAATCTTTTCAAAATATTAAGTGCATACTTTACAGTAAAAGATTTTAGTTGTTCGTCTGTGCAATAGTTATTACTGTAAACAGATGCCTTTTTTTTCTTCCTCTCCTCTTTCTTTCTTTCTTTCTTTTTTCTTTATTGGTATTGAGAAACGTAAGCATTACAGTGCAAAAAGAGGAGAAAAGTTAGACAAAGGCTTTAAGCTGACAGGCTGTAATCTTGGGTTGTTGATGTGGGGGATGAGGTACAAAGGTACACAGATCATAATAGATGGGGAGCTGATATGTTTTTCTTACATTTGCATAGGTGAACATCGACTGAGAACTTTGACATAATCTAATAACACATTTTAAGTGGAAACAAGTAAGTATGAGAACATTAAATATAATGCAAAGATTTCGTTTAGCAATAAATATTTCAGCTTGTCTTTCAGGCTGCAACAGAGGACTGCTTATTTTGTTTCTCTTACTTTTCCATGGAGATAAGCTGATAATAGTGGGATGAAAGGCAGAACACTGGGTTCTTCAAGGCTAAATGTTAATGATTTCTGAAAGCCTTCACATGGAGGGATAAAGATAAAAAAATAACTGACACCAGTTAGTGTGACTAGAAACATGGGTAATAATATGCATCTTAACATGGATAACCTCAATTTCAATTTAATTAGGGCCTGTGTTACCAGCATTCTGTGTGTGTGTGTCTTTGGGCTTTTCCCGGTTAGGGATTGCCACAGCGGAACTCCGGTCCACTAATGATTGGCAGTAGATTTTTTATGTGCCGAGTTTGCCAGCCCTGACGCACAACCTTCAACGAAGGTACGCCCATTCACGCATGTCTCCACACAAAAGACGCTCTAGCTGAGAATCGAACAGGACAACGTCTTTCTGTGAGGCGACAACGCTACCGCAGCAGCAGCAGTCTATTTGGTATAAATGTTCCTATTATGCGTGTTTATATTAAGTTAAAAGATTATGGGGGTATTCTAAGGGTGTGCTTGTTTTTGTTTGAGGGTTTTTATTGAAACAAAAAGTCTTGTAAAATGTAACATAGGTTCCAATGTTGATGATAAGAAAAAAACTGTATAAAGGATTAATCTGCCAAACATTAATGAGTGCAAGCATCACAAAAGCTGGAGATAGACATTTAAAAAAGCTGCCATGTGTAATAGGTGGGAATAATATCTACTTACCATAATGGTGACACATTTTATATTATCCAGTCTCACAGATATAGACAAAAAGGAAAGAATACTTAATTATATTAAGAAATGCAGATTGCAAATAGCAATGCTACAGGATATACATTTGGAAAGAAATTAACATGTGAATTTAATAAAGTAAGCATTTTAGGCTGGGTATTCTGCAGTATATCAGGGACAAAGGAAAAGAGATGTACCTATATTAATTGCTAGAGGAACTCCAGTAGATACAGAAGAGGGGAAAAAAGATAATAATTGTAGATTTTTAGTAGTAAAGGGGCTACTGACAAGGGATAAGGATTACGCTGGCATGTATTTATATTCCATCTAAAACTGTTTTAGAGCTAAAACAATTTGGGAAGAAATAATTAACTTTCAGCAGCAAATACTACTTATAGGTGAGGACTAGAATTTGATTTGAACCACTTAGGATGTATCTGTCGGGACAAGAAGGGGAAATATAACAAAAGAGGGTAGATTTCTTAAGGCATTTATGAAAACATTTGGTATGAAAGATGTGAATTCAGTAGAAGGAACTCAGAGAGAATTTGTATGCTATCCCCCAAGGTACAATAACTGGGCTAGACTTGATAGAAATTATAAAAAATAAATAAATAAGATACCAAGCCTGCCAGGCTAAAAGGCAAACAAGCACTTTATTAACCAAAGATACAAGTAAGCACTTTTGCGATTAACTTATTGCTTCATCAAACAAACTAGTGAAAAGACAACCTACATTTATATCCAATAACACCCAATCAAGTATTAAAACCAATTAAGCACATTCTAAAAAAACATTAGTGCATAGTATATCAAAAATACAAAAATACAAAACTATCTAGAAAATGCCCTAAAATAATACAATCTAAATAAAAAACAATGATGACATACTGAAAAATTTATAATAAGCATGAGTTAAAATCAGTAAACCATACATAAAAAGCTGGTTAAAAAAAGTTTCTATTAAATGCATATAACAACATCCATACTTATGTACTAATGTTTTTTAGAAGGTGCTTAATTGGTTTTAATACTTGATTGGCTGTTATTGGATATAAATGTAGGTTGCCTTATCACTAGTTTGTCTGATGAAGCGATAAGTTAATCGCGAAAGCACTTACCTGTATCTTTGGTTAATAAAGTGTTTGTTTGCCTTTTAGCATGTCAGGTTTGGTATCTTATTTATTTATTTATTGCACTTGTTATAGTTACCATGCTGTTTCCTGTGCCTGTTTTTTGTTTGGTTTGAAAGAAATTATATTGCACAGTAGCATGTCCATTTAATTGAGAACTTTGATACACATTCAATAACTATTTCAGATTATGTGCCAATAGTTATTAAGGTAAAAAATGCATTGTAATAAAGTAAAATGTGCTTCCCCAACTCCCTGTTATAAGGAGAGCAATGAAAGGAATGGGCAGTGGAAAGCATCCAGGAGTTATTAGGGAAGATAAAAAATACTCCAGAAGTTATAGCCAGTAAGTGGGATGAAATGAAAGTGGAGTTTAAAAACGAGTAGAAATAAAAGAAAAAGATATCTGGTTAAGAAGTAATAAGAATTATTTAGAGGGGCTGACAAAGGGTAAAGTATTGCAAAACAAAGGCAATCTCACATAACAAGAAGAAGCACAGTTGCAGAGTGGTCACGAGAAAATAAGAGAGTACCTGAATGATATGCATGAGTTTAGAGTGATTGCTGTTAAGCAACTGTTTCTGATAATAACTCCAGAGTACAAAAACTTTTGGCACAATGACTTAGGTAACAGAAAGTAGACTGAGTGTCGTCAAACGTAGTGAGCATATAAAAAAAAAAAAAAAAAAAGAGATCCTGTAGAGCTATTAGATATTTCAGAAACTTTATGGTAATTTCAGTAAAGTAGAGAAGAGGGGAAATCAAGAAAAATCCCAAACAGAAATATTTATGGAAGACTTAAATATGCCAAGGTTAGAGGTAGATATGGCTCAGCAGCTAACATTTAACATAGGAGGAGATGAGATAAAAATGGTGAGATATAACTGATGTGCAGGAAAGTCTCCAGAAATAAGTGGTATTATGGTGGAAGTTTGAAAGCTAAAATGGAAGAAAGTGTAAAGATCTGGAGGGTTTTGTTTAACGGTGTTTTAAAAGGAGGGGAGGTACCAACATTCTAAAAGAAAGCTGTGGTGGCTGCAATACCTAAAGATGGTAAAGACCCACCTGTTCCAGCTTTATATAGGCCCATTTCAATTTTAATGATTATAAAGTGTTTATGTCTATAGTGGCTAAAAGAATTGCAAATATGATGCCAAAATTGATAGATTAGGTTCATAGGTTCATAGGTTCATACTAGGCTATCTGCCCAAGGGCATTTATAAGCCTAGCACATAGTTATTTTTAGTTTGAATAAAACTATGCCTATTATTTTGCTGTGCCTCTGTCAAGCAGTGACACTGAAGTAATCCCTGGGGTATATCTGCGATCCCCCATCCATTGGTCAAGATTCCTCTTGAACAAGGCCAGCGAGGTGCTCTGCCTCACATGTACCGGGATTTTGTTCCACAGCATAGGGAGACTCTGGGTGATGAATCTGTCCCTCCAGCATGTACTATTAATAACCGTGTCAAGGTTTAAGTCTCCCGCCCTTGTGGTTCTGAGGGATCTAGATTTTTTGAGGTGAAGCATATTCATCAAATCAGGGTTTGACATGGCCTTATATGTCAGGCACAGGTCACCTCTGAGCTATGAGACTGAATAGAGCTGGAGTTCTTTCAGTCGGGCAGCATAAGACATATTTTCCCTTTATCCTGCTGCAGGTGTCTGGTCAGATACATTCGAATGGGGCATTGTACTCAATCATAGGTCTAATTTGATCTAGATGTGAATCCTCATGATCAGGTGGGCAATGTAGAAGGTTTTCCTAACTACTTTAGCAACATGAGTGTCAATCGAAAGGCTACTGTCATCCTGGGTCCCCAGATCCCTGATGACTTCTTCTGCTCAGTGGATTGCCACCTATATGGTAGCTAGGGGTAACCTTGTTTTTATGACTATGCATTTCTTGGCATTTAACTTTAGGCCATGGCTCTGGCACCAGTTATCCGTTTCTGTGAGGCCCTTCTGAAGGATATCTGTGTCAGATGTGTTAGTCATCTGCAAACTTTGTCAGCCATAACCCTCCTGTGTTTGCTTGTACTTCAGAAAAGTAGATGCCGAACAAGAGTGGACCCAGGACTGAGCCCTGTGGGACACCACTTGTGACAGGCTTTGAGTCTGACATGGCTCCAGCAACTCTGACCCTGTGGGTTCTGTCACTTAGCCAGTTTGCAACCCATCTTGTGATGTATGGGTTTACATTCAAGCTGATGAGTTTTGTTATGATACCTGAGTGGGGTATTGTGTCAAAGGCCTTTGCCAGGTCAAGGTAGGCTGTATGGACTGCCTTTCCCTCATCAATGGCCTTGGTGACTGTCGTCAACCAAGTTTAAAAGGCATGATCTGCCTTTGACAAAGCCAAACTGGGTTGGATCCAAAGTCTGCAAGTTCCCTATGTCTTTATTTATGAGTTCCATTATGATCCTCTCCATGGCTTTGCAGATAAGGCTTGTCAAGCTAATGGAAGTGGGACCAATCCTGAGGTGAGGCTAAGATTAAACAGCTGTCCTAACTGCGGTTTGATTCCTCATTGAGTTCATGGGACACCATCCGGTCCCATGGATGCTGTGTTTTTGCTTTGAGAGCAGTTCTCACCTGGGAGATGTTGGGGGCTACAATCCTCTGGTATAGATATCTCTTTGGGAGTTTGCACTGAACCTGTCAGCCAGTATGTTGGCAATGTGTGTAGGTTCAGTAATCTTCACATCATTTTGAACTAATTCTGAGCATACCTGGGAGTTTCCTCCTAGGTTTCTAACATAGCTAAAGAAGGCCTTATGATTGTCTTTTGAATCCATTTTTCTCTCAAAATTTGCCTTGGATGATTTTATGAGAGCTCTTAGTTTTTTACTTATAATGATCAAGGGTGTCTTACCTTTCAAGGATTTTGCTCTATCTTGTAGTAGCTTCCTGCTTTTGTTGTAGAGCTTGTTTATGGCTGGGGTCCACCAGACTGGAGTCTTAGTTTTGTTTGGGATTGCCTGATCCATGCAGTCCTGTAGGTGCTGGTAGAAGGCATTTGTAAGTGATTCAGCGGTTTGAATAATGTTTACCACTGGCTCAGGGGCCTTAAAGGAGACCACACTAGTTTTTAGAAGTGTGAAGTCGGCTTTTGAGAAGATTTTCACTGTGGTCTATGAGGACCTCCAGCGAGATTAGTTTATGATCTGATCTCACCAGTGTGTTGAACATTGTGATCCCATGTTGATGATGAAATCAAGTATGTTTTTCCTCTTGTGGGGATGGTGACTAGTTGTTCCATGGCATTTGAGTTTATGAACTCCAGGAACCTTTGGGCTAGAGTGTTTGGGCTTGAGTAGTGTTCCCAGTCTATATTAGGGTAGTTGAAGTCACCTAGTATGATGGTGTTTGGAGATACATTTATCCCTCCATTGTTTTCAGGAAGGCCATGTGAGGTTCCTGAGTTTGAGAGGGTGGCCTGTAACATGCTACAAATTGCAGAGCAGTCTTGCCTATGGTTAATTGCACCTGGATGGTCTCTGATGAGGTGTGGGTGTCCTTATGAATATGGACACCCCTCCTTTCTTGGTGTTGTCCGGATTTTGGGATGATATGAGGTGAAACCTGCTAGTGCTGGGGTGCTCTCAGGAGCCTTGAACCAGGTTTCTGTCACAGCACAGACATCGATGTTCTCCATACTGAGAAGGGCCGCATCTTGAGATTGAGACTTCTGGCATTGAGCAGCATTACCCTTAGTTTTTTTTTTTTTGTGTTCTAGGGTGGTAGGTTTAGAATTTGAGCCTTGCCTAAAAAGGCACTATGGGTGACAGGTGCAATTGTCCAGCATGTCATCCCAGGCAGACAGACATTGATCCTTTGAATGACACCAGAATTTAAGCCAATTATTAAAGCTGATCATCTTATCACTGTATTGTGGCATCATTCTAGGTGAAGGTAGGATACTGCTCAAGGTCAGGGTCATACCTGCCTGGGCTACATAATCATTGTGGTTTTGTGGTGGGGAGGCAAACATTTGAAAACATTAGTAGAACAGTGATGATCCAGACAGAAGCAGAATGTAAGAAAATACCACTGTTGTTGGTGGGTCTTGATGCAGAGAAAGATTTGGCAGACTAGGCTGAGATTTTATGAGTTAATTTTTGAAATATGTAGATATAGATTTATATTTGGGCGGCCACGGTGGTGCAGTGGTTAGCATTGTTGCCTCACAGCAAGAGGTTCTCCGGTTCGATCCTCGGCTGGGGTGCCTTCTGTGTGAATGCTACATGCAGAATAATGTTTTGGAGAAGAAATGAGGTTTAAGAGAAGGCAGGAACTGAATAATCTGTGTAATATTGATTAGGTTATATGATATATGACAATCAGTGTGATGCATGATATTTGTAAATGTAAACTTGCTAATATTACTTGATTACTTTTATATAAATGTAAGTTTCCCTGTTATCACAAGTGACAATTCAATAAAGGTGTTTCAAAAAAGCCTGTGCTGATCTGCGCTCTTGTATGTGAAATATTTAATCTATCCAACCCAATATGTAAAATTTTGCTGTTGAATGTATTAAATAACATTTATACGGAGCACTTCATTGGCACCTCGGGTTACTTGTGTAATGAAATTCTTTGTTTCCATCATTAGGACATCTTCCTTCATAAAACATGCTACATATACAAATGGCTATATATACCACTTTGATCTATATGTAATAACATCCTGAATCTCAGAGATTTTTAGTTGCACTGATAGGCATGAAAAATGCAGTCTTATAGACACACTAAAAAGTGAAAAATTACCACATAGAAAACAGCCCCTCAGTTTTCACCCATAATGAATAGTATACTTCTATTTGGAAATGGTTATTTGAAATTACATAGTTGTCAACATTTTTCCTTTTCTAAAGGCAAGCCTGAAAGATTCAGAAACATAATTTTGAAATAATTTATCTTTTTTTAACAGATACCAATGCTTCTGAATCACCCATTTTATTATAATGTGTCTATAGCATACATTGTTACTAATGCTAAGTCACCTGTATATGATTCATCATGTCTGGAGTTACTGTGCAGACTTTAGTCACCCCAGGATTTATTATTTGTGTATTCTAAAGCCCTCTGTACATTACAGATACTGTATCCCCACTTCTGACATCTTTGTTGTAGGTCCTGATTTTTTTTTTTCAAAAATCACTTGGGCTGGTAGAGAATCTTTTAACTCTAACACATTATGAATAAGGAATATTGTTAAAAATGTGTCTTAAATGACAGCTACTGGCTGCCAACAGGGAATATCTAGTGCCTACTCACTGTTGCCCTGTGTTACCATGCATTACAGTAACCCTTCTCCTTAAACCCAGTTCCAACTGTTTACTAATTGATTCTGTCTCTTCACATATTTCTGTATTAACTAACTTCCATTATTCATAGTTAAATATCTTTTCTTTCCTATATGCAGACATCTTTTTACCATCATATTTAGGGAAGACCAAAAATGTTCAGTTGACATTAGACTATCTCTACATTTTACTATAAAAATTATACTCTATGCATTAACATTTTTCCATGTTTATTTCTGCATTCCCCCTCATCTTCTTAGTTACCTTCTCTACATGACTTAGAATAATATCTCTAAGTCCACGGGAGGTTTGTGGTCATAAGAAGGTTATTGGCAGAGGAAGATTATGCTGGCATGTATTTATATTCCACTTAAAAGTACCATTATCGAGCTTGGGATAATTATGTGAGAAATAATAAACTTTCAGTCTGGTATATAACACATGAAATCAAAAAGGAAGAGCATATAAAAACTAAAACAAGCAAAAAAGCCCTATAGTCAATAGCACTGGAGCCGAACAATGTGAGAAAACTGAACAAACAAGTAAACGAGAACTAGTAATTTATCACTTTCATTCTTTTACTTTCAGAACATTATCAGAATAAACCCACATAAAAATCACATCAATTTATACAAATTCAAAAATGATACTACCAATTGATTAACCAATCAGTTTCACATATGAAAAAACAATTTATAAAGTACAAATAAAAATAAAAACTCCTAAACAGTGAAATAAATCAGCTGAAAGCAAAACCATCAGTGAAAAAAATAAATACATTAAATATACTGAAAATGTGTTAAATACATTGAGATTTTTAACAAACTCTTAACTGAAATAGTTTCATTTAATCCTGGACTAACATCTGCACATAAAAATATTTGCCATTTAAGTTCAGGAAATGCGAGATAATTGTTAAACTGAACTTTCTGAAAAACAAAAAAATAAAATGTATGAAAAGGACAAATAAAACTATATCTAGCAAGAGCATTTTTGGTGTCCTTGTTCTTAATAGCTCTAACATGTTCACTAATACAGCAACCTAGTTTTCATGTCGTCTTGTCAATGTAAAAACTTTGGCAGCCACAACAACTAGATAAATAAATCAAGCCTTCACTCTTGCAACTAAACCTTCCTCTGGACTCCAAAGTAAAATTAATATGTCTAAAAAATACTGACTACCAGGATAAATAAACCTACAAAACTTAGAGCTATTGCAAGGAAAAGAACCAAAAGACCCTGTACCTACCCCACTTTTTCCATCCTTAGGGTGTTCTAATAAATATTTTAAATTGCGCGTTTTCTTAAAAATAAATTTTGATTCAGTCTCAGCTATATCTGTGAGATCTTAATTTCCTAAAATTACTTTCCAATTCACTTTAATAATATCATAAGTGTTCCCTTCAATACTCATAGAAACAGGAAAGGCTAAATACTTCTCAGATACTTCACCACCATCCCTTACCTTAGGAATAAATCCAGCAGTAAGGATTGGTGGAAACCTCTCATCTCTAGAATTAGTAACGTCCTCAGAAATATTCAATAACTTATCATAGGGATAACCTCTCTCAAGAAACATATTAATGAGAAGATCAAATTCTTTTTAAAAAGATTCTCCTTCACTAATTATACAATTCAGTTGAATAACTTGTCCTCTAAAGATGTTAAACTTCATAAAAGGGGTGTGAAAACTATGGAAATGTAAATAGTTATTACTAAATGTTGCCTTTCTGTAAATGTTACTCACAAGCCTTTTTTGTACCAAAGTATACAGACAATGTAATGTCTAAAAAATTAACTGAAGTACCTATACAATTAATATCAAAGTTCAACCTATACTGTTATTCATTTCTGCAACAAAAATGTCAACATCACCTCTACTACCTTTCCAAATAAAAAATAAATCATCAGTATATCTACGGTAATAAGTAACATATTTAAAAGAGAGAAGCAACACTATGTACTGAGTCTAATACATTTTTTAAAATAGAAATTAATGTCAGTCAGTAAAGCTCTGTTAGTGAGAATAAAGGTAAAATATTTTGACAGTACCTCTAGCTCTGAGGAAGAAAAAGTGGTATCACTAAGGCTGAAAATCTGCCAGGAATTAATTAACAGCCTCTCCCTTTGGTCTGATTCTTGCCTCAGGTTGTCTTCTCTTCTTTCAGGGAAGAAAAACACAAATTACTCATTGCATCTTCAATGGAATTAGTTAAAAGAATAAACAGAAAGATCATCATCATCCTTAGAAACCTCAGAAATTGATGAAGAAAAACTCTCCGTACTGTATCCTCCATTGGGATGCCATCATCATCACCACTGTTGCAGGAGTTCCCAGTGACGTCAATGGAAGAAATAAAAGTAATCCAATTGGTTCAAATGCCACTTGTTGTTGTCACCTCTGGCAACAGTCTTACTAACAATACCTTTACCAGAAGTATTAGAAGCCCCTTTAATGATAAATGCCTGCTGGTTGGAATGAGCCAAAAGATTCCTACTGAGCTTATTCATTTTTATCTGAATAACAGAAACAACATGATTTTCCACTTTAGAAAAAAATGTTAAAATACAAAGTTTTAACTAGTGAAAAAGAGAGATGCTGCTTTAACGTCTACATCATGGGAGCGTATCTCATCTTTCAAAACAGTCATAGTTCAGCATTGTGTTGAATAGGTACTTTTAATACATCCAGTCCAGCCCGATTATAAATGGCACATACAGCTCTATAAATTGCATCAGTATACCTTGTGCCATTCCGAAAGGTGTAAACTCTTAACCCCAAGGGCACTGTATTGCATTCTAAACAGCTGGGGAGATATAAATTCTCAATCTCAAAATACTTAAATCTCAGAATATTCTTTTCCAGCTGAAACACTAACCCACGGCAGTCTGAGATAGCAGAGGTGGACTTAGATTTAACATAGTCTGGTATAGAATATATGGACAGGGATTGGAACCTGATTTGTAGTAAAGAGGATGTATCAAAGGGACCTAGAAGGGAAATACAAAACAAGAGTGCTGATTTCTGAAGAGGCCTATGAGATTATTTGGTAAGGAATATATGAATTCAGAGACCAGAACTCATGTTGAAGTTATGTATCATTCTCCGTAATACCATAACTGGGCTAAATTTGATATAAATTGTATTGCATAACTGCATGTGTGTTTAAATGAAGCTATAAGATGTGTTCATTAACTATATTAATTTATGCACCAACACAAAGCTAAAGATGTAGGTTAATGATGTAAAACACGAAACACTGTCTCTTTCCTACTTTCCTAAAAGAAAACAGAGGTAATCCAGAGGGTTTGGGTGAAGTCTGGTATCCCACCTGTGACCCAGGACTAACAAGAAACAGAGTATAATGGATAAGTCCAGATAAAATCACTTTAGCTAGCAGATCTGAGAAACTCTCTCTCTGATACCCTCCCTGTGGGGAGGAATAAAGACACCTTGGTGAAGCTTCCAGTAGTGTATTATTCAGTTAAGTAGATAGATGGAAGAGTGTTCAATATACTTACTAAACTGACTAAACTACTGGAAGCTTCAACAAGTTGTCTTTATTCCTCCCACAGGGAGGGTATCAGTGAGAGAGAGTCTCCCAGATCTGCTAGCTAAAGTGATTTTATCCGGACTTATCCTTTATATTCTACTTTCCTAAAATAAAGTAATTTAATGAATGAGTAGTAGAAATGATTCAATAGTTTTTTTGGGAAGACAGAATTTACTTCAGGAAAGATAGTTAATGAGTTGCACAGAATCAAACTAGAGTTAAAAACATGGCATTCATAAAAGAGAAAGATACATAGGGAAATAAGTAATAGGACATATTTAGAAGAATTGGCAAAGAGTAAAGTATTGCAGAAGAATCACGGAAAAAGAGCTGGAACCACTACAGAGTGCTAAAAGGAAAAATAGGATGGCCTTTTGGATAATATGAACTATTTTAGAAAGGTTGCTATTAAGCAGCTATTTTTTACAACATCTCTGTAGTGCAAAACAAGTAGCATAACTACTTGGGCAACAGAAAGTAGAAAGGATTGTGGCAAAACATATGAAGTATATGACAAGAAAATAACCATAGATCCTATAGCAGTGTTAGAGATAGTTCAGAAAGTTTATATAAAGAAGAGGAAAAGGAAAACCAAGAAAATACACAAATGGAAATATTTCTGGAAGACTTAAATATGCTAAGGTTAGAGGAAGATGAGGCTTAAAAATGAATAGCTGAGATGAGAAGAAATGAGATAAAAATAGTGATGTATAATCAATCAACAGGGAGATCTTGAGATAAAACATACAGTAAGAGCCTGGTATCATGGACTGGCAGTTTCCCATCATCTGTCTGGCCAGCTTGATAGACATGGGCCTTCTCAGGCAATGTAACAATTGTCTCATGCATACACTTACTCCTGAAACAAACAAATACTTTATATAAGAGATGTAGTTACACTATGAAATTGGAGACAAGAATCTCACATAACACTAAATAAGGACAAAGCACATAAACTCACTAGTAACTTACCAAAAGATCAGAGGCCTCCCAAACAGAAACCACTTACACACATAATGCAAAAAACAACCACAATACATAACACACACACCATTGTCTCAACAAATAAGCCCATAGAGCGTAACACCACAAATGTTATAGGTGACTCCATTGTGAGACACACTGATATTTGCCTCACCAGGATGGATAAGCTGCCTGTCAGGTGTCAGGATCCATCAAGTCACTCAACCACAAGTACCTGTATACCTCCGTCATAGTCCATGTGGGGGTGAATGACTTGAGATGTACCTCATTGTGTTATATGAATACAGACATGACTGAGCTCTCAGATTATGTATCACAGGCAGGTATAAGCCTAGCCTTAAGCAGCATTCTTACTTCTCCAAGGATGATGCCACAATGTTGTTGTGTCTTTCGGCTTTTCCCGATTAGGGGTCGATACAGCGGAACTCCAGTCCACTAATGATTGGCAGTAGATTTTTACATGACGAGTTGCCAGCCCTGATGCACAACCTTCAATGTAGGTACGCCCATTCATGCATGTCTCCACACAGAAGGCGTTCTAGCTGAGAATCGAACAGGACAACATCTTACTGTGAGGCGACAATGCTACCGCAGCACCACCACCGCAGTGATGCCACAATGCAAACAAAAAAAAAAGATTGACTTTAACAATTGTCTAACTTCTGGTGCCAGTCCAAGAGGATCCAGTATCTATCCGTTTGGGAAGACATGGGCGACAGGCCATGCTGCTTTGCCAGAAATGGTCTGTACATGTCTCCTCTAGCCTTTTGGATACTGTTGAGCCTTTTTTAGGCAGTGTCAAAATAACCAACCTCCCAACATAGCAAAATCCTTTCTAGATAAATTCAAGGTACTAATGATTAATGTGAGGAGTCTAAACAAGAAACTGCACTACATGGAAGCACTCTCTCTTTGAAAGATGCTGATGTCTGTGCAGTTACTGAGACATTGTTCAAAGGCACAGAAAGCACCCCAGCAGTGTAGGGCTACAATGCCTTCTGTTGCTCGTTTCTCTAACACATATAACAAGCAGGTGCTTTAATATATAGAAACACATCAGGATGCATAGCAGCATCATTAAATATGAATGAACTAGTTAACAGACAGACCTTATATACATACATGCTTACATCTCAACTGCTTATAGGTGATTCTAATACATATCTGCCTATAGCTAAGTTTGATGTTGATCGCCATATACAAGAAGTGCATGCTTCCGTATATGATTTGTTATTGACAGATATGTTAACAAAGGAACTTTAATAATTTTTATTAGTTGAACATCCATTGACTCCCTCCCTGCATCTCCTTCCTAAAATACATAAAAGGAGGGTCAATACATCTCTACAACGCATTGTAGCAGGGCAGGGGTAGGTCACTGATTTCTTGTCCATTTTTGTTGAACAACTGAAATTATATTTGAAGAAGGCTCCAGCTGTAATAAGAGACACAGAAGATTTCCTTCAGACGTTTGGGAAATGTATGCGAGGTTTAGATGATATTCATAGGAATTTTATATTTGTCACATTGGATATTAATACTTTATTTACTGTAATACCGAATAATTTTGGAATTGATTCTATACGTTTGTTTTTGAATGGCTTTAGTAATTTGTCACATGAACAAATTTAATTAATTTGTATTTTATTGGATTTGATTTTGCACCATAATGTTTTTATATTTGATGGCAATTTTATTTACAGAAGCTGAGTGTTACCATGGGCACACCCTGCGCAAACAGTTATACCAACTTGGCGTTTGCTGACTGGGAGTCTAATGTTGTTTTCTCTGAACACGCTTTTAGAGATCATCTTATATGCTACAAGCATTTTATTGATTACATTATTATTTTATGGGATGGCACACAGCAGTTTTTATGTGATTTTGTGAAATATTTAGAAGGACGTAGTTCATGTTTTAGGTTTACAATGAATTTCTCCACTGAACGTATTGATTTCCTGGACACTACATTAGTACATAGGTAAAATGAATGTATTGACATGTTAATGTTTAGAAAAAATGTAGGAAAAATAGTCTTCTTTCTAGACATAGTATGCATCCCAATAGAATATTTAAGAATGTTTTAAAAGGACAGTTTTTATGTCTCTCTCATCTGCATATTAGAGATCATGATTACAAGCTAGCAAATAATGTGCTAGCTAGTAAATTTTTGAATAGGGGGTATAGGTTGACTGATGTTTATGATAAATTAAAAGAAGCATTTGACTTGAGGAACACTACAGGTAGACCCTATTTGTATAGGGATGGGTCAGCTGCTCAGAGATATACCACTAATGGACCCAGATATGTTTTTTTTGTTAAAATACAGTAGCAATATACAGTCAGTTTGTGAGGTTATAAGGCAGAATTGGTCAATCGTATGATCAGATGAGAAGATACAAGCAATACCAGGGCACATACCCATTTTTATTTATAGAAATAATCTATCACTTAGAAGACAATTTTGTTACAAACCTTTGAGGAAGGGGAGCTGTAGAACAGCTAGAATGGGTATGTTTCCCTGTAGAGTGTGTAAAGCTTGTAGTCATATGTCTTATGCTAATACTTTTGTTCATCCAACTACAAATAAAAGCTACACGTTCAACTTATATACTGATTGTAAGTCCACTAATTTAGTCTATCTAGCCAGTTGCACTGAATGTGATTCATTCTATGTAGGCAAGACGAACAAGAAGTTAAAAGAAAGGATTTTACATTATTTAGGGGATATTAGGAGGATGAACAGCCTTAATGATCTCTAAAAGCATATTAGCAGTAATAATAGGTTCATAGGTTCATAGGTTCATACTAGGCTATCTGCCTAGCCCATAGTTTGGGCTTACGCCACCCCTTTAGTATGGGGAACTATACCCATTATTTTGCTGTGCCTCTGTTGAGCAGTGACACTGAGATCTCCCATCCATTGGTCAAGATTTCTCTTGAACAAGGCTGCTCTGCCTCACATATACGGGATTTTATTCCACAGCATAGGAGTCTTTGGGTGATGAATCTATCCCTCCAGAGCGTCCTATTAATAGCCGTGTCGAGGTTTAAGTCTCCCGCCCTTGTGGCTCTGACGGATCTAGATTTTTTGAGGTGAAGCATATTCATCAAATCTGGGTTTGACATGGCCTTGTATGTTAGGCAAAGGTCACCTCTGAGCAGCGGTGGCGACTGAATAGAGCTGGAGTTCTTTCAGTCGGGCAGCATAGGACAGATGTTTGAGACCCTTTATCCTTTTGGTGAGGAACTTTTGTGGCCTCTCCAGCTGCTGCAAGTGTCGGGTCAGATACATTCTGAATGGGGCATTGTACTCAATCATTGGTCTGATGAGTGATGAGTATAGTGATGAGTAATGGGCACACTTTTAAGTTTACTGTCCTAGAGATTTTAAAGGATAACTTAAGGGAAGGGGGATGTTGCCAACAAAACCGAATGTTTGGAAATGAAATGGATAGCAACACTGCAGGCACATAGAATGCCTGTATTAAATTTTACTATACATTTAAAGCCTGCACTGAAGGCTCATCCATTACATCATTAATTGTTTGTGTTTCTTATTTTTTTTTGTATTTTAAATGTTATCAGTTTTTCAGTTTGTCTTTATAGGATATGAAGAAGCACATCTTGTGAAAGCGCTTATCCTGTGGCATTAAAATTGTTTTTGAAACGTATTCTACTGTTGCTCATTTTGGATTATATGCCATCAGCCTTGGTGGTCAGACTGTTATTTTGTTTGTTTGTGATAATGGGTGACTTGACTGCACATATCGGGACAGACAGAACAAGATATGAGGACTGCCTGGGTCCACATGGGTGGGGCAACAGGAATAATAGTAGCCAACACATGACTCAGAAAGAGAGACAGTCACAAGATCATATACAAGAGTAGCCAAAATACAACTCAGGTAGACTTCTTCCTAGTAAGGAAAAGGCACTGGGGTAGAATCCATGATTGCAAAGTCATCCCCATTGAAACAGTCGGCTCACAGCATAAACCACTAGTTGCCACAATCAGCCGCAAGCAGTGGTCAGTGAAGGCTTTAAGGTCAACAGAAACCAGGCTGAAGACCTGGAAGTTGACTGGAGAGAAAGTTCAACAGTTCAAGGAATTACTCAGGGATCTAGCACCCCAAGAAGAGGAGGAAATAGGTGGAGATGAACAAGAATGGCAGCGCCTAAAAACAGCATGTGTTAGGAATATAGAAAAGATATTTGGCCAAGCCAGGTATGGACATAAGGTACATAAGGAAAGCTGGTAGTGAAATGCAGACGTCCAGGAAGTCAGCAAAAGAAAGAAGGAGTGCAGGAAGAAGTGGGAGACAGAAAAGACTGACCAGGCTAGGAAGGACTACTGGTTGGCTAACAAAGACGTTAAGAAAGAAGTTGCAATAGCAAAGAATAGGACATCAGATGCACTCTACCAACTTCTGGAAAGTGACTTAGTAAGTGGCACAAATAAACTATATCAGGTTGCAAGGCAAAGACAGAAAGATAAGAAGATAGTCAGACACCCTTCATAAGGGATACCAGCAACAACCTGCTCACCAGTCCGCAGGACATCAAAGGCAAATAGAAGGAGTATTTCCAGCAACTTCTGAATGAAGAAACCCCCACAGAAGCTGTACTGCCCTAGAAACAGTCTACCATGAGAGAAGAAGAGGAGCCCTCCGTAGAAGAAGTAAGAACAGCGCTAAGGAAGATGAAGTCAGGAAAAGCAGCAGGCTCAGTTGAGGTCACAGCAGATATGATAAAGATGCTGGGTGAGATAGGGGAGAAATGGCTCCTGAGGGTACTAATAGCAGTGTGGAGAGAAAGGGATATCCCAGATGACTGGTGAATAAGCATACACATACCAGTATACAAGAGCAAAGGGGACATCCACAACTGTGGGCAGTACAGAGACATCAAACTTCCATCACATTGCATGAAAGCTCTGGATAGAGTGATTGATAAATGGATACACAGAGCAGTCAAATGTAAGATGGGAGATGAGCAGTGCGGATTCAGATCAGGATGCAGCACAATTGACCCGATGTTTGCAGTGAGACAGATACTTGAGAAGAAGCTAGAGATGAGGAGAGAGTCCAACTGGGCATTCCTAGACATAGAGAAAGCATATGACAAGGTCCCAAGAAAGCTGATCTGGGCAGTACTGCAGTGGTTTGAAGTCCTAGAAACATTGGTAGAATTAGTGCAGGCTATGTACAAGGACCCAGTGACTCAAGTACGAACAGTGTTCAGCCTCACGGAGGGGTTTCCAGTGAGAGTGGGTGTATACCAGGGTTCAGCTCTGAGCCCACTGCTGTTCTTACTGGTGATGGACTACATTAGCAAACAGGTCAGAGAGGACAGATCAACAAAGTTGCTGTATGCAGATGATGTGGCATTACAGGCAGATTCTGAGCTAGAACTTCAGCAAAGGATAGGAGAATTGAATGGAAAACTAAAGGCAAATGGGATAAAACTAAGCACAGATAAGGCAGTGGTAATGGCAGCAAATTGGAGAAATCAGAAAAAGCTGAGAATAAAGATAAAAGGGAAGATAGTGGAACATGTAAACAGCTTCAAGTATCTGGGAGGGATGGTTGAGGAGAAGGGAAGTCTGAATGAAGAGGTCAAAGCTAAAATCAGAGGGGCTGTAGCAAACTGGCATAGAGTGTTAGGTGTAGTCTATGACAGAAGAATGCCAAAGAAGCTGAAAAGTAAGGTGTACAAGACAGTGGTGCTACCAGTACTACTGTGTTGTACAGAAACCTGGGCAGTAAAGGCACAACAGTTGAAGGAGCTAGAGGTGATAGAAATTAAGTGCCTGAGAAGGGTGGTAGAATGCACACTGGAACAGATGAAGAAATGAGGACATAAGAGCAGAAGTCAAAGTAGCTCCAATTTCAGAAAAGATCAAAGAGAACAGATTATGGTGGTTTGGACACATGTGCAGAAAAGCAAAAGACAATCCAGTGAGGAAGATTTGGGGCAAACAGGAAGAAGGTAGGAGGAAGCGAGGACATCCAGTAAAGAGGTGGATGGATTGTGTGAAAGAAGATCTGCGATAGACAGGTATGAGTGTTGAAGACAGCAGGAGTATGGCACTGAATCGAGAGAGTTAGCAACAGTTAACACGATGTGTAAAAGGGGCTTATGATTATCATGGACTTCCTTATTAAGTGAAAGCAGTCCCATTTTCAAACTGACTCTGAGCCCTAATAATGACTGTATGTGCCTCTTGAACACATAAAATAATAAATTGTAGCTTCTTCCAGCAGAGTAACATGAAGGTACTACTTAGCTTTTGGTTTGAATTTCCTCACCTCCATAAGCAACAAGCTTTGCACACTTTGCCAAATCAAGCCTTTCTTCTTTGCATGCTCTAGCAAATGTTTCTGCTGACATAACATTGCACTTGGAACCTGCATCAGCTTTGGGCTTTATGGATTTTCCATTTATCCTAACAGCACAATACACTTCATTTTTTGCCATTAAATCTCTTATATTGACCATTTCATGAAGCACTGACACACCATCAACATAAAGAGTAGACTTGCCATTGTCTGACTGATCAACTTGTTTCTTAAAATGTTCCATTCTAATAAAAGAATGTGGGCCTTTTGATTTACAAAATCTTTTGAAATTATTCCATTTATTGCATTTGTGGCATTGTTGACCAAAGGCTAAACACTTTTCCCTTTTAGATTCATGATTACCACCACAGTTACGACAGTTGGCAATGAAAGTGGGTTGGGGCCCATGCTTAGAGTTTGCTGACTCACTCTTTTGCTTCACTGAGACTGTGAGAAGTCTGGAATTTGCTGGAAAGATCTGGGGTTTACCAGTGAGTGTTACAGGGCTTACAGCTGCCATGTGCTTGGGCCTGTTTCTTTTAACAATGTGTTGCCTACTATCAACATGAGCTCTGTCACTGTGCCTTCTACACCTGTTCTTGTTTGTAAGCATATTTGTGTGCTTTTTTGTGAGCTTGTATATCTGACAAATCTCAGTGGCATTATTCAAAGTCAAATCACTGTCACTAAGCAAAATCTTTCTCTCAGCATCATCTTTTATACCACACACAAGTCTGTCCTTCATCAGCTCATCTCTTAAGTCACTAAATCTGCATGTTTAAGCTTTGTTTCTCAGCTCAGTTATATATGCTGCAAAAGTTTCATCAGGCTTTTGATCCCTTGTATAAAATAAGTGCCTTTCCATTGTGACATTTATCTAGAAGTTACACATTTCTCTAAATTTACATTTTAAGCACTCTGAGTCCCCCCTTGACTTTGCTGGTACAACAATATGATGGTTTTCCCCCTCTCCTGTATAGATAGCAGGTGAAGATACAAATGAGTGCTCCCTTTCTATGGCTTCTGACCCAGCTAAATTAAGTAGAATAAATGCCTTTGTATGGCTTTCAAAATCTGTCTGCCATGCCCACAAAGTATACACAAACACACTGAAAATATGGCCGTTGTGATATGAACAAACTGTTCTGTGAGCTTGTAATAACATTCAAATGTACAATAAACTCTTTGAAATACTGTACTTAGCAAAATATGTTCTGCAATGGCTGTACTTTGTGAAATATGCCCTGCAATGGCTGTACTTTGCAAAATAGCACAAACATGCGAACACTTTATACACTTCAGATAACTCAAATATCTTTGCATAATACAAAAATGCAGTCTTTTTCCCTTCTTTTATTCGTTTTATGCAATTCAGACTTTATTTCAAACATTTTCCATAGTAATTTGAATATTTTTATCAATATCGCACATATCTGCTTATGTGAATATTATTTAGAATGTTCTGTATGCCTCATTTCATATTATGCGAAAAGAAATAGTGCTGAGCAAGTTTTAATACGTGAAATTTGTTTCTGACCTGTTTTGCGATGTTTTGAACATTTAGGAATGATCCACTCCTGTATAGTCCTCCAACTCCTACCAAGTAACTTAAGTCATTTTACCTAGGTCACCTTTGACTTCATGCCCCTTGGATATGCTGGTTCTGACTCCTTGTCCTTTAGACATGCCGTTTCTTATACCATGTTCTTTTAGATATGCCTCTTCTGACACCATGTCCTTTAGACATGCCACGTCTGACACCATGTTGCTCGTTCATCTCTAATCCATAAATCAAGAAGGCCTGGGGTTTTCATTTAGATGTTTTAATACATAGAAGCACATCAGGATGGATAACAGCATCATTAAATACAAGCGAACTATTTAACAGACAGACCTTACATATATACATGCTTACATCTCAACTGCTTACTACAGAATGGTAGTCAGGCTCGCACGTGCTCAGTATTTATACACGTGTGCAAGCCGTTGAATAGCTTTTTAAAGTTATACACACAGTTTCACTTTACAATCCTGAAATACTGAAATATTGAAATTCAGTATCTCGAGACTGTAAAGCCGAAAACTTCAAAACCCAAAACCCCAAAAGCATGAAATTTAAAATCACAGCTGCCCACATACACACTCCACACACAAACAATTGCACAGTCAACAGAGCTGTGGATGAAGGCAAGGTGGTTCATACAGCCTACCTTGATTTGGCCAAGGCCTTTGATAGCATTCCCCACTCAGGAATCATAGAAAAACTCAGTAAGCTAGGCATCAACCCCTATATCACTAGGTGGGTTGCAAATTGGCTCACAGATAGAATCCACAGTGTGAAAGTAGCTGACTCCAAGTCAGACTGTCAACCAGTCACAAGTGGAGTCCCACAGGGTTCGTTCCTGGGTCTTCTCCTGTTTGGTATCTACTTCTCTGAAGTCCAGGCCAACATGAAGGGACTCTGGCTGACAAAGTATGCAGATGATTGCAAGTTGGGAGCCATAATTAACTCCCCAAGTGATGTTGACATCCTACAGAAAGGCCTCACTGAGACCAATGACTGGCATCAGAACCATGGCCTTAAGCTCAATGCCAAAAAATGTGTCATCATCCCCTTTGGGAGAAACCCGGTTCCCATGAATTACCACATCAATGGTAGTCCACTGAACACAGAAGGCATCATAAGAGATGTGGGAACACAGGTTGACAGCAACCTCTCTTTTGACCACCACATTGCCACTGTGGTCAGAAAGTCCTTCTATGTGGCACATCTCATTACTAAAGGTTTTGCATCCAGGAAAAAAGAGGTTATTGTCTCCTTCTGCTCTTCCCTCATTAGGCCAGTCATCGAGTACAATGCCCCATTTGGCATGTACCTCACTAGACACCTACAACAACTGGAGAGGCTGCAAAAAATACCTCACAAAGAGGCTCTTAGGCTTTAAACACTTGTCCTATATGGACAGACCCAAAAAACTCCAACTATTCTCTGCCTCATATCGCCTACTTAGAGGCGATCTCTGCTTGACTTACAAAGCCATGTGTGACCTATCTCTGTTAGAAATGCTGCATCTATAGAAATCCCAATCCTTCCGCACTACACGCTCCAGAGACCTCAACCTTATTACCACAAACAACAGAACAAGCTGGAGGGACAAGTTCATAACCCACAGACTGCCCATGCTATGGAATAGACTTCCCATACATGTCAAGCGGAGTGCCTCACTGGCCCTCTTCAAGAGAAATCTTGATGAGTGGATGGGAAATAGAAAATTCACCCCGGGGATCACTACAGTGGCTCTACTTGACAGAGGCACTGGGAACTAAGGTCGGGTGGCACGATGCCAGGATAATCCTATAGTCTAGGCTTGTAAAGGCTCCAGGGCCATTAGCCTAGTACACACCTATGAACCTATACACCTTCCTCCCTATACTACAAACCAACACAATAAAACAAACACATGTGCAACCCCCCCACACCCTGCTACTTATATATACTAACTCCGAGGTTGCACTAAAAACACAAACACACACAAAAACCACCACTACACATGCTACACTCACCCTGCACAAACACACATCACATACATACAAATACCACCACGCTCAACACTTACACACTCACAATCTTACCTACATACCCTAACACACACCTCAAAACTCCAAACACAATCACACACATTAAAATCCCTGCCCAAAACCCTTAGTAAAACATCACTTACCTGAATCTCCAGCTACACTCACATACCAAACCTTACATTATGAGCACAGGGAATCCCACATCACGTAAGCACCTCCAGAACTACAGATTCAACATTTCCGTATTCGGCATTCTGCACTTTCGCGCAAGTGCAGTTTCGACACTTCAGTTTCGAGTTACTGAAGTTTGATATTTCAGTAGTTCCAGATTCTGAAGTGTAACCATATACACACATACTGATCTACACCTTCCATACATTCAGACCAAAAACTGAGTGTGAAAGAACCAAAGGAGGAGATGTATCCATCTTCATTAAGGATAAGTACACCTTGAGACTGGTCAAACAGAGCTACTCCATGTCCCATTAACTGTAGGCAAAGCCCCCATCACATCACAGCTAGCTATAGGTCCCCCACCATGAAACAGGAAAAGCATACCACATACCTAGACTTACTGGAGTCACTTGCCATACAACCTTACTCATGGGTGAGTTTAATTATCCTACCATCAACTAGGAAACATACACTACCAGAAACATGCTGGTTCAGAGGTTCTTGGACTTTGTCAATGCAAATGTTCTGGAACAACTAGTCAGCAAACCCACAAAAGGATCACTAACATGGTAGAACATTGCAACCCCACCCCCACCCCCAGTGTGATGCCCTCCTTGGTAAGATAGGACAATAAATTAGTTTCATTCAATGTAATTATAAGACCAGATACTCCATCAAGTTAAAATGCTTAAGAATTGCTTATAGTGCCTGCATATTTGAACTGTTTCTTACTGAAATTGGTACACCTTGTTTGCTGTAGCATAGACTAGATCCAGGCCTGCTGAATCTAGCTTTGTTTGTATGCTTTTTGTTTGTTTGCTTGTTATTTCCCTGAAACGCTAATTCCACCTAAAACGTGGCTTTTCAGCACTTCTGTGGATCCCTAGTGATATCTGCATTGCTTACTGTACTTATTTCCTTGTTTCACTTGAAAGAAAGTTACTGTTTGTCATTTTTGCATTTAAGTTACCTGTAACACATTGCATTTGTTACCTTGCACTTGCTCACTAAAGCAATTATATAAGTCAGCACTAAAAAATTAAAA
This sequence comes from Protopterus annectens, assembly GCF_019279795.1. Lineage (NCBI taxonomy): Eukaryota > Metazoa > Chordata > Ceratodontiformes > Protopteridae > Protopterus > Protopterus annectens. The sequence goes on from NC_056729.1 coordinate 664,249,451, forward strand.
GCACTACACCCTCACAAACTCCCCTTGAGTACCTTGTTCCCCACTGGCCCTTTTCTCAGTTATAAAGGAATTCCCAATACTATTCTAGCATGTCCAAAGGTCAGTTGTCAATCTCCTCTCTGGTCCAGCTGGTGAATCTGGGAATCTTGAGGCAATGTTACAACTGCCTCATGTACACAGACAACCCTCTCCTCCTCCCAACAAATTCCAACACATGTGAGAGATGCAACCATATAGCCAAACTGGAGGCTAAGCTCTCTCAACTCAGTACTGGTGTAACCAGTCAGGAGGAGAAGGAAACCACACTCACTACAATTCCAGTCTCACATAGACCTACCACGACAGCAAACCAAACACATAAACACACAAAAACATACTCGGAGGCTCTAAATAAAAATCTGCCTAAGCAGCAGAGACCTCCAAAGCAGACACCCAAGCAACCGCTACCCCAAAACAAAACACGTGCAACACATAGCTCACAAAGCCAGTGTGCCGAACAGTCACAGCCCTTAAGGCTAAACAACACACCTGATACACTTGTAATAGGTGGCTCTATCATCAGGCACACTGACGTCCCGCTCACCAGGCTGAACAAGGAGAAGGTCACGGTGAGCTGCTTGTCAGGTGCTAGGATCCGCCACATAACACAAGCACTCAGGTTACTCCAAGGCAAGTACAAATATGACTCAGTCATTGTCCATGCTGGTGTGAATGACCTGAGATGTACCTCCCTGGACTACATGAAAAGAGATATAGAGGAGCTCTCTGAGCATGTAGCCCAGGCCGGTATGACCCTGACCTTGAGTAGCATCTTACCCTCACCAAGAATGATGCCACAATATGAAGACAAGATGATCAATTTCAACAATTGGCTTAAGTATTGGTGTCATTCAAAGGGGATCCAGTGCCTGTCAGCCTGGAATGACATGCTCGACAAGCCACGATGCTTCGCCAGGGACGGCTTGCACCTGTCACCCCTGGGCTTTCGGATATTGGCAAAGGCTCTTGCTGCCATCATAGTGCCTTTTTTAGGCAAGGCTCAAAAGACAAACCCACCTCCATAGGTATCACAAAGGATAAGAAACTAAGAGTAATGCTACTCAACGCCAGAAATCTAAACCTCAAGATGCACGTACTCGAAACTCTCCTTAGCATGGAGAACATTGATATCTGTGCAGTAACAGAAACCTATTTCAAGGCTCCCGAGAGCACCCCAGCACTACCAGGTTATACCTCATACCATGCTTTTCGGCCCCAAAACTTGGACCGAACCACAAAAGGAGGGAGAGTATCAATATTCGTCAAAGATACCCACACCTCCAGGTGGGTGGCACAGCATGAAGCATCAGAGACTATCCATGTGCAACTAACAGTGGGTAAAACTGCCTTCCAGTTTATAGCCTGCTACAGACCACCCTCCCAAACCCAGGAACCCCACTCAGCCTTCCTGAGAACACTGGAAAATATGAAGGTCTCTCCAAACACCATTATACTGGGTGACTTCAACTACCCAAACATAGACTGGGAGCATTACTTTAGCTCCAACACCCTAGCCCAAAGGTTCCTAGAATTTATAAACTCAAATGCTATGGAACAACTTGTTACCACTCCCACAAGAGGGGAAAACATACTGGACCTGATCATCACCAACATGGGGACTCTATGCTCCAGGCCAGAAGTGTATCCCTCACTGGTAAGATCAGACCATAAACTAATCTCACTGGATATTCACATCCTGACCCCACCCCCTGCCCAGAAAACCACAATGAAAATCTTCTCTAAAGCAAATTTCACACTCCTCAAAATTGAGGTGGATTCCTTCAAAGCCCCCGGGCCTGTGGAAAATACGGCCCAGACCGCAGAATCCTTTATAAACACATTCTATGAACACCTTCAGGAATGCATGGATCATGCAATCCCAAATAAAACCAAGACCCAATCCTCCAAAGGCAGATGTCCTGTCTGGTGGACCCCAGCCATAAACAAACTATACAATAGAAGGAGGAAGCTACTATATAATAGAGCAAAATCCCAAAAAGGGAAGGCATCTCTGATCAGTATTAGCAAAAAACTACTAGCACTCATAAAATCGTCTAAGGCCAGCTTCGAGAGAAAAATTGCACAGGACACTAAGAATAATCACAAGGCTTTCTTTAGTTATGTTAGGAACCTGGGTGGGAATTCCCAGATATGCTCAGAATTAGTCCAAAATGACAAAAAATACACCAAACCCACAGACATTGCCATCATCCTAGCTGACAGGTTCAGCGCAAACTCCACCCCCCCCAACAAAAGGGCAAATATCTATCCCAGCAGAGTGCTGCCCCCTTGACATCTCAGATGCTCCGGTAAGAGCCACCCTCTCCAAAGCAAAAAACACAGCATCAATGGGACCAGACGGTGTCCCGGGCTGCATCCTACATGAACTCCAAGAAGAGCTAAACCCAAACATAAAACTACTGTTCAATCTCAGCCTTACTACAGGATATGTACCCAAAGAGTGGCGTACAGCAACAGTGATCCCTCTCCACAAAGGTGGTGCCTCAACGGATCCTGGAAACTATCTCCCCATAAGCCTGACTAGCTTGGTCTGCAAAGCTATGAAAAGGATCATCATGGACCTCATAAATAAAGATATTGGGGACCTACAGACACTGGATCCTACCCAGTTCGGCTTTGTTAAGGGCAGATCTTGCCTCTTAAACCTGGTCGATTTCTTTGAAACAGTCACCAAGGCCATTAACGAGGGGAAGGTGGTCCACACAGCCTACCTGGACCTCGCAAAAGCCTTCGATACAATACCCCACTTGGGCATTATAGATAAGCTCACCAGCTTAAATATAAACCCCTATGTCACCAGATGGGTTGCAAACTGACTCAAGGACAGAACCCACATGGTTAGAATTGCTGGAGCCATGTCAGACTCCAAACCAGTTATAAGTGGTGTCCCACAAGGCTCAGTCCTGGGACCTCCCTTGTTCAGTATATATTTCTCGGAGGTACAGGCCAACACAGAAGGACTGTGGCTGACCAAGTTCACAGATGACTGCAAACTGGGCGCCATAATAGACTCTCCAGCTGAGACAAGCATCCTCCAAAAGGGCCTCATAGAAACAGACAACTGGTGCCAGAGCCATGGCCTCAAGCTAAACACCAAAACGTGTATAGTCATCCCCTTTGGCAAAAACAAAGTGCCCACAAATTACCACATAGGTGGTAATCCATTAATTACAGAAGAAGTAATTGGGGACCTGGGGACCCAAGTTGATAGCAATCTCTCATTTGACAACCACGTGGCCAAAGTGGTTAGAAAAACATTTTATATAGCCCACCTAATCATGAAGGGATTCACATCTAGATCAGGGGAGGTCATCGTGCCTCTTTACTCATCCCTCATCAGGCCCATAACTGAGTACAATGCCCCTTTTGGGATGTACCTTACCAGACATCTGCAGCAACTGGAAAGACCCCAAAAGTACCTCACCAAGAGGATCAAAGGGCTCAAACAGATGCCATATGCTGCCTGGTTAAAGAAACTCCAGCTCTACTCAGTGGCATACCGTCTGCTCAGAGGCGATCTGTGCCTGACGTATAAAGCCATGTCCAACCCGGAATTAATGGACATGCTGCACCTCAGAAAATCCAAATCCCATCGAGCTACTCACTCGAGAGACTTGAACCTCAGAACTGAAATAAATAGGACATGCTGGAGGGACAGATTCGTAACCCAGAGGCTCCCTTCACTCTGGAATAAAATCCCAGTCCAGGTTAGGCAGAGTCCCTCATTGACTCTCTTCAAGAGGAATCTTGATGAGTGGATGGGAGATCGTAGGTTTTCCCCGGGTATCACTTCTGTGTCACTGTTAGACAGAGGCACAGTATACTAACCTCGAAAAAGGGCATAGCAAAATTAATTTAAAATGGGTGGCGAAAGCCAAACACACTCTGGCTAGGCTTATAAATGCCCTAGGGCAGATAGCCTAGTATGAACCTATGAACCTATAAGACAGATTTCCTCCTACTAAGTGATGGTATAAGAAGTTTCAAAGCCCCCTTGAATGCAGATAACACACACTCCTATGCAGAAGTGTACACCAATGCCCTGGATAACCACTTAAGCAGTTGTATAGAATCAACTGTACCTGACCGGATTAAAACCAGATCTTGATGAAAAAAAACAAGCCACCCTGGTGGACCCCTAGTAAATACAGTCTATATAACATGAGAAAGAAACTAATGTCCAAAACCAAGAGGGAACTGGCTCAGCAGAGGAAGAAATCCCTCTCTAGCTGAAACAAACAAATTAGAGATCTTGTCAAGTCTCTCAAAGCTAATTATGAAGCAAAAATAGACTCCCTAGCTAAGGATAATCATAAGGCATTCTTTAAATATGTCCAAAATCTAAAAGGGAATATCTAGTTATGTGCCGAACTTGCTGTGGATGGCACCACCCATACTCAACTGGAGGTAATAGCCAACCTGCTAGCTTTCAGATTTGAAGAGAACTTCACCCCCATCCCCTCCAGTTATCCCCCAAATTAGACCTGCCACCATTCCTCAGCCTATTATCTCAAGAGAACATGTCATCTTGGAGCTCTACAAGGACAAAAACATGACATCAATGGGACCAGACAACATCCCAGGTTGCCTTTTAAACAACTTAAAACATGACCTAGCAGACTTACTTGGATCCCTGTTTAACTCATTAACCCCAACTACTGCCTCATGGTGCCTCTGTGGTTACATCCGAGTGCACTATGAGACATTAGGAATTTCAGTGTTACCCCTGAATGCCTTCCATTGGCGTGAGGAATTTTAATGTAGATTTATAGCTATTTTCATGGTAATACACACTGAAATCATAACCATACTTGTTATTATACTGCTATAGTTACGATTCAGTCTGTATTACATGTTAATCACATTAAACTTCTCAAAGAAATTTCCATTTTAAGCCTTTCATAAAGGTAAAATCCCATGACTGTAGGAACTCCCTGGTCAACCTCAGTAAGAAGCTGAGATCCCTCATAAAATCCTCCAAAGCTAGTTACGAAAACAAAATTGCCACTGACTCTAAAGACCACCACAAAGCATTCTATAGCTATGTCAAGAATCTAAATGGGAACACTCAGATCTGCTCTGAGTTACAGCATAATAGCACTAAATATACAGAAGCAACTGATATTGCCAACATCCTAGCAGATAGGTTCAGTGCTAACTTTACCCCCCTCTCATCCCCTAGAGGGCTCATCTCTATACCGGAAGAATGCAAAGTTCCTATAATCACAGCTGCACAGGTAAAAAACACACTCTCCAAAGCCAAGAACACAGCATCCATGGGACCTGACAATATCCCAGGCTGCGTTCTACATGAACTACAGAATGAACTGGCACCCTACCTAAGTACCATGTTCAATCATAGCCTCACCTCAGGCTTTGTACCCACTGAATGGCGCACCACGACAGTTATCCCACTCCACAAAGGGGGAGCCATGACGGACCCTGGGAACTACCGCCCCATTAGCCTGACAAGCCTGGTCTGCAAGGCCATGGAATGTATCATCATGGAATTCATAAACAAAGACATTGGTAATCTCCAAACTCTGGACCCTACTCAGTTTGGATTTGTAAAAGGTAGATCATGTCTCCTAAACCTGATTGACTTCTTTGAAGTAGTCACCAAAGCCATAGATGAGGGTAAAATGGTTCACACAGCTTATCTATATCTTGCCAAGGCTTTCAACACCATCCCCCACTCTGGAATTTTAGATAAGCTCACTAAACTAGGTATAAATCCGTATGTCACAAGATGGATTGCCAACTGGCTCATGGACAGAACCCACACTGTGAAAGTAGCGGATTCCAAATCCAACATCAGACCAGTGACAAGTGGAGTACAACAGGGTTCAGTCCTGGGTCCTCTCCTGTTTGGTATCTACTTCTCTGAAGTGCAGGCCAACACAGAAGGTCTTTGGCTAACAAAGTTTGCAGATGACTGCAAACTAGGAGCCATATTCGAAACTCCTAACAATGTGGACAAACTACAAAAGGGCCTCACTGAGACAGATACCTGGTGTCAAAGCCATGGCCTGAAGCTCAATGCCAAAAAGTGTATTGCCATCCCCTTTGGTAAAAACTCTGTACCCATGAACTACCACATAGCTGGTAGTCTACTTAATGCCGAAAATGTGATAAGAGACCTTGGGACACAGGTGGACAGTAGTCTCTCCTTTGATAATCACATCGCCACAGTGGTCAGGAAATCCTTCTACGTGGCTCATCTCATCACAAAAGGATTCTCATCCAGAAAAAAAGAGGTCATTGTTCCCCTTTACTCATCACTCATTAGACCCATTATAGAGTGCAACGCCCCTTTTGGTATGTACCTCACAAGACATCTACAACAACTGGAAAGACCACAGAAATACCTCACAAAGAGGATTACTGGCCTCAAACAGATGCCCTATGCAGACCGTCTCAAAAAACTACAGATTTACTCCATCGCATATCGCCTACTCAGGGGTGATCTCTGCCTAACATACAAAGCTATATCAAACCCAGAGCTGTTGGACATGCTCCACTTAAAGAAATCCCAATCCCTCCAAGCTACACGCTCCAGGGACCTTAACCTTGTCACCACAATAAACAGAACATGCTGGAGGGATAGATTCCTGTCCCAGAGACTTCCCATACTCTGGAACAGACTACCAATCTATGTCAAACAGAGCTCCTCATTAGCACTCTTCATGAAAAATCTTGATGATTGGATGGAAAATGGGAAATTCACCCTGGGGATCAGTTCTGTGGCTCTGCTCGACAGGGGCACAGGAAAATAAATTTCTTGGGTGGCGAAAGCCAGGGTACATTTTTTGGCTAGGCTTGTATGGGCCCTAGGGCCGATAGCCTAGTACCTAACTATGAACCTAAGTAGTGGCAGCCAATCGGATTCTGGCAATCCAAGCCACCACTTGGATAACACCTCCACCCCGACCTAATTTTCTTTTGTTTTCCCCAAATAAATAGAGGGCCCAGCAGCAGGTATTTCCTTTCTTTTTCCTGATATTTGCAGATTTTACCTTCTGCTGTATCCCTCTATTTATTCTGGGCATCAGTTTCACGGATCGCTACTGGAGATATCTCACTCGTTTTGCTGCGGTCATCAGGAAGTTCCGCTGGTTCTCTTGCTTTAAATTCAGGTAAGACTCATTCCTTTAAACCCCTACTAAAGTCGAAGATATTGTTCAAAAGTCTAATATAATTATGTGCAGGTGCCGTGTTTTTTCCGCAAGACTTCAAGTAATGTTTGGACCTCCACTCCCTGTTTTTGTAAGTATTGTATGGTGTTTGACAGGGCAAAGTGTATTCTAAATGGGCAGTTGTTTTGGGCAGGCCAGTCCCAACTGGGTGCTTCCAGTTCTGCAGCTCTAGCTTACTGGCTGTGAGGTGCTATCAGGACGAGTGCTTTGACCCCCAATGGCTGATGCCGGTTTGAGTGATTCGGGAGATGGTCCCCCAAACTCAATACCGCCTGTCAGGAAGTATCTGTTGGTGTTGAAAGGAAAGATATATCTGACAGGAATTGGCTCTAGCACCAGGAACGCCTTGTATAATGTCCATAATGGGGAGGATGTGGTACTTTTGACCACCTGCAAGCATGGCGTAGACTAGCAGAAGTACAAGGACTTGCGGTACGACCGAGACTGTTTATAGTATGATAAGTGCCAAGTTTTACTCCATTTTACTTTTTACTTATTCCAACACTGAAGCTTATGTAGGTGAGTTGACTGTTTTGAATACCTGCAAACTCACTGATGGTGAGTCGAATACTCTAGATGTTTAGTCGTAACACTGTGGAACTGTGTGAATTTAGAAATTTGGGGATTCATACCCTAACATTGCAGTTTTGTTTACTTATTGCCGTGTTATGGTTTAGTCGTCCTTACTGAGAGTTATTCATTTTTTATTTTCTATTTACTGTAGTGGTGTTTGTTGCATTACATTCTTGTGCGTTTTATTGGGTTTTTTTATATTTCTGCCTGAGTTTTGGTAGTTTAGCTGCTTAGTATTTCCTTGTCAGTTGAGTATGTTGCAGTGGCAAACCCTACCATGCGACATAACTTGCTGGAACTGTCTTTGTGAATTGGTGCAGCTCTTTGTGATCTGGTGCTTTAGGTATTTTCATTGTTTGTCTTCTGTCTTCCTATCATTTGTCTTGCAGTATAATGCCATTTTTGTGCATGTAACATAGATGTGTAATGGTTGCTGTATGTCAGATCCAGAACATCCAGAAAATTAAATACATAGTGTACGTTCTGTTTCAGAACATTGCTGTTTGATATTTCCCAGCACTGTTTTTGCATGTTCTTATTAGAGTAAACCAGTGAATGAACTTTAATTCCAGACAGTAGACATACCGAAAGAATTATCATTTCTTATGACAGCTGTTTGTCTATGTAATCATATTCTGAATGCTGAAAAAACATCAAGAAATATGCATCACAAGCCTATTGTTTCCACTGGGTAAAGGTGGATTTTGAAGAAACCTGCATGTACTTTGAAGATCAAGGTATTGCAGGCAAAATTACTAACTGTAAAGGTAAGGAACATGATGTAGATTGCGGAGTCTAGTACAAAATGATCCAAGTTTGGTAGTAGTGTGTGTGTGTGTGTGTGTGTGTGTGTGTGTGTGTGTGTGTGTGTGTGTGTGTGTGTGTGTGTGTGTGTGTGTGTGTGTGTGTGTGTGTGTGTGTGCGTGTGTGTGTGTGTGTGTGTGTGTGTGTGTGTGTGTGTGTGTGTGTGTGTGTGCGCTCACTGGTTAGTGACATTGACACACACAACTTGTACACTGATATGTAGCTGTGGGTATGCTTATGACCCATTGATTTTGTGTACATGTTAATTACTTACGTTCCTGGTTGTGAGAGAAAATGCTCCTTGAACCAGTTTGTCTAATCAGTTAAAACATATACACAGTTAAAACATACAAATACATAATGGATGACTGGCTTCAACCTAACTGTGAAGTTGGCAGACATGATACAGTCTGAGACCTGGTTGGCTGAGGTACAGCTTGGAGGTTGAGTAATGGCCAGTACCACTTAATGGCCAGAGTGGTGGTATTGATGCAGCCTGTAGGGTAGCTGAGGTCCAGCTTGGAAGTCAGGGTTTATGTCCAAGGTACCTTCCGAGAGTTAGGGTGATGTTACTAATGCAGCCTAATGCTTAAAAGGGTGAATGTTGCACACAAAGATGGTTGATCTGATGGCCTGGAAGGGTCACTGGTTGCAGTATAATTTAGTGTTATTGGTTGCAGGACAATGTGAGACCTGGGATGCTGATTGATGCACAGCAAAAGGCTTCATAATGGCCATCTTGCTAATGCATCTGCATTCACAATCTGATACTATTTGCCTCAGAGTGCCTTTCCCATAGTGGGGAGTATTGAGGTTTGGAGTCCACTGTCATGATGCAGAGTCACTTGTTGCAGCTGCTGGTAAAGTTAGCACCTGTCGCCCCTGTCAATGATAGACACAAGTGGAAGCACTGGGACAAAGTTGTGGGTTCTACTAATAAAGGTTGCGCTTGAATAGGGTCAGCTAGTTGCTCTGTTTGATGTTTATGGGAAGTCTATTCCAGAGACAGGGCAGCATCTGGGAGACAAAGCTTTCTCTCCAGCAGGTTTTGTTGATGTCACATATTTGGAGGTGCAGAGAGATTTATCTCCCTGCAAGTGATGTTTGATATATGTATGTCGTTTGTGGGATCCTGCATTGCAAGTCTTGATAGTTCAATAGGTAGCTGTAATTTGGACCTCTCAAAAGTCTAGTTGGGTATATGAAAAGTTCTGAGGTTTTACCGAGGTGAGTATGCTAAGGAACAAGCTATTTCTGTGTCCAACTATATTCAGGTATCAGAAAAGGCAATTTCATGGGAATGTTGCTGCAGCAAAAACATTTACCGTCCATTTTATTTCTGGATGTATTGGTTTTCATTAGAACCTTAGGGTTTCCTGGTTTAGGCCTCTTGGGGAATCATAATGTCTTCATGGTAGTTTATAATGGTTCTAACCTTGCAATGGTTTTGTTTTGTTTTGTTTTGTTTTGTTTTTGTTTTTTTTTATGTATCCAGCTTTTAGGTCTATACTTGAATTAACAAGAAACAAATGAAATGAGATGGAAATGAATATCTAAACTTGTGATTAACAGATGTTACTGAAGGGTAGTTTCGGTGAAATATTTCATTCAGGCGCTTGTGCATACATGAACATTTTATTGAGGGGGTCACTTGGCTGAATGCTTCACTTGTCTTGTGTAAGACTAAACGGGTAGGGTTCTAATCTCACTCCAGCCAAGTTGGGGTGTGTGTGTGCACTCTGCAATGGTCTATAAATGTCAAGTTACTGCTACTATTCTCCCTGCATCCATGCTGGTGTGTGTGTGTGTGTGTGTGTGTGTGTGTGTGTGTGTGTGTGTGTGTGTGTGTGTGTGTGTCTAGATTTTATTTAGAGCATTTTACAGCAGCCTATGGGATCATAGAATCATAGGTGTGTAGTAGGCTAATGGCCCTGGGTCCTTTACAAGCCTAGCCATGGGATTTCCCTGGCACCGTGCCACCCAATGTTATTTTCCAGTGCCTCTGTCAAGTAGACCTACTGGAGTTATCCCCGTGGTGAATTTTCTTTTTCCCATCCACTCATCCAGATTTCTCTTGAAGAGGGTCAGCAAGGTGCTTTGCTTGACATGTATGGGAAGTTTATTTTGGAGAATATTCCTGCCTTCTTTACTTCTGTGTCGTACTGTAACCAGAGGGATGGTTAGGTGAGATAACATGAATTACTACTTTTTCGATTAATTCTTACATGGTTCAGCCAGATAAGTTTGACATGTTTGCTTGTCTTATTGCATTTCTGATTATAGTCAGTAGTGGCTAGAGTCAGATAAAGGTTATTACTTGCTGACTGCTGCCATCCTGGAGGTACCATATAGTTTGGGTATTTTTCTTGGCTTTGTCAGTCATGTCTAGAATGTAGGTGGGAGGAAGGGCTCAGTAATATCTAAGTGTTATTCTATTTTACAGAATTACTCAGTTATTCTCCTTACAGATGATAATCACTCTGCACAAGATAATATAATGAATGCCTACTCAACAGGTTATGTGCAGCAATTATCACCTGTATCTAAGCATGCATAACATTGTAGGAACCTATCTATGTCAAACAGAGCTCCTCATTAGCACTCTTCAAGAAAAATCTTGATGACTGGATGGGAAATGGGAAATTCACCCCGGGGATCACTTCTGTGGCTCTGCTCGACAGGGGCACAGGAAAATAATTTTCTTGGGTGGCAAAAGCCAGGGTACATTTTTTGGCTAGGCTTGTATGGGCCCTAGGGCCGATAGCCTAGTACATCTATCCAAGCTGGCCTCTTCTTCTTTGGAAGGGGGAATTTTTTTTACAACAGAGGCCTTGACACCCTTAGGTCCCTGACTAACAGTTTCTGGGTCTGCCCTAGGACTCTTATAAATGAATGCAAAGTAGGTCATTATCACACTAACAATAAGTGCAGCTACAATGTAGCACTGAGTCATTATCACTTTTCAGGTAAAACTTTCAGCAGCTGTCAGTGTTACTCACATAAGTAGAAGTCGTTATCACATTGCTAAATGCACAAGCCAGATTTGTTTTTTCTCTACTTGTAGTCATTGCAAGCCACCCCACACACCAGTTTATTTCTATCACTTGTACAATTTCAAGAAATGTAACAAATATATTATGAAAAATCTGGAAAGTGTGCGAAATTCTCCACAATTGCAAGGAATTACAGGGATAGATTTTAAATATTGTGTTGTTTTTAACTTTGAAAGTCACTAGAATATCAGGATGTCTGCTAGAATGTATTTTCTGAAGGATATGAATGTTTATCTATTTAGTGACTTACATCCTCAGTTGTGTGCCTGAAAACCACAAATTCAATGAAACACTGACCAAAATTATGATTGCACATACTAGAAACTGTTACAGAAGAGTCATTCATAAAATGGTTCATGTTGTTCCTCGCACATACAGCAAAATTTTCACTGAAGGGGTCCCTTGGGTGAATGCTTCAATTCACCAAAGCAATGGACAAAGGCAAAACAGTGCATACTGCCTACCTTTACATGTCCAAGGCATTTGCTTTAATACCTGACTTGGACATGGTAGGCAAACTCACAGAATTAGGTATAAACACTTATGTGATCCACTGGATAGTGAGGTGCCTGTCAGATCAGTAGGACACAAGACGTTCAGATGGGGGAGGGGGGCCTACCTTCATAAAAGAGACCAGTGACTCACTGGCTGTGGATGAGTGCTCAACCATGGGTAACATACAAATACATAACTGAATACATTAGGGTGAAATGTCCCACTTGGTGTATATATTGATTTAATAATTTGCAATGGTGTAAAGATTTCTGTTATTTTGTTTTATTTAATTTGACATTTCTTAAACATTATTGTTTGGTGCATGTACAAAGACTAGCTCATTGATGAAGGCACATGTCAATGTGCAGTCCTGCAAAATTTACCCTCAGTTCCTTTCCTTCAGTTTATCTTTATTTTCATGAGTAAGATACAGATGTAAGTATCCATTCTAGTAATGTGGTCCATATCTTTGTGAATTCATGTAACTGAACTGCATATGATGAAACAGTGTAATGTCTCAAACAATCACTACATAGTACCTGTTGTGTTGCTTTGCAGCTGCCTCTGAGCAGGTGAGTAAAATTATATTCTATACCATTGTGTTTTTCAGCTTTGCGTTCACCCTTAAGACATCACACCCCTCAGTGAAGATGCCATCTGCTAAGAAGTCAACCAACATTTACTTGGGCAAGGATACTGATTCTGACAGTAATACCAGCGGGTCCAAAATGGAACTGGACCTTGAATCACAACATAAAGCAAACCAGAGCAAAGATGACAATTATGACGCAGATGATGATATTCCACTGGCATGTCTGCGTGAGAAGGCCATCACCACTGATAAAGATGATGCCCCTGTCCCAGCCATTCCTGACAGACCCCTACACTCTGCCACCCCCAACCTCACCACCTTTGATGAAACTGATCATGACAGTGAGGATGACGTGCCACTTGCCCAGCTAAGGAATGATGGCACACACAATAGTGGTCATCAACTTGAATCCAATTTTGACATGAAGGATGAATTGCCTCTATCTGAGTTAAGGCAAGGACATGACCTGACTGATGGACCTTTGGAGTCCTCCATAGCCCAGGCCATAGGTTCATAGGTAGGTACTAGGCTATCTGTCCGAAGGCATTTATAAGCCTAGCCGGAATGTGTTGGCTTTCACAGAGCCATTGAAGTGATCACTGGGGTAAACTTTCTGTTTCCCATCCACTCGTCAAGGTTTCTCTTGAAGAGGGTTAGCGAGGAGCTCTGCCTAATGTAGATTGGAATTGTGTTCCAGAGTCTCTGGGACAGGAATCTATCCCTCCAGCATGTCCTATTTATTGTTGTGGTGAGGTTTAGATCCCTGTGGCGTGTGGCTCGAGGGGATATAGTTTTCTTTAGGTGGAGCATGTCCATCAATTCTGGGTTGGACATGGCCTTGTTTGTCAGGCAGAGATCACCTCTGAGTAGGCGGTATGCAACTGAATACAGCTGGAGTTTCTTCAGTCGAGCTGCATAGGGCATCTGCTTGAGGCCAGTGATCCTCTTGGTGAGGTACTTCTGTGGTCTTTCCAGTTGTTGCAGGTGTCTTGTAAGGTACATCCCAAATGGGGCATTGTACTCTATGATGGGTCTGATGAGTGATGCATAGAGGGGCCCAATGACCTTTTTCAATCTGGATGCAAACCCTTTTATGATTAGGTGGGCCACATAGAAGGATTTTCTAAACACTTTGGCAATGTGATTATCAAAGGAGAGGTTACTATCTAGAGTCCCCAGATCCCATATTACGTCTTCCATATTTAATGCTAAACCAAAAGTAACAATTTCCCTGACAATGGAATCAAAGTACCTGGAATCAGTTCAGAATTTAAATGTATTTTATCTTTATTAAACTATGTTAAGCGCTTTCATCTAACAATATCTAGACTTCCACAGAACAAATGACTACCTTTTGGCTAACAGTATATATACAATGCTTAATCATTTAATTAACCAAGTTAATTGATCCGTTTCAGAACTTTTTAAAGTGCCAGTGCAGTGAACCTTAAAAATACTATTAAAAACACTATTTAAAATTGATTCCATTGTCAGGGAAATTGTTACTTTTGGTTTAGCATTCAGTGTTGTACTGTTTCCTTTATTGGAGTTTATTGGTCTTCCATATTTAGGTGGCTACCACCTATGTGGTAGTTTGTGGGTACTTTGTTTTTTCCAAAAGGGATGACTATGCACTTTTTGGCATTTAGCTTGAGGCCATGGTTTTGTCACCAGGTATCTGTCTCAGTGAGACCCTTTTGGAGGATGTCTGTGTCAGCCGGAGAGTCAATTATAGCCCCTAGTTTGCAGTCATCTGCGAACTTGGTCAGCCATAGTCCTCCTGTGCTTGCCTGTACCTCTGAGAAGTATATGCCGAACAGGAGGGGTCCTAGGACTGAGCCCTTGTAACCGGTTTAGAGTCAGACCTAGCTCCCGCAACTCTTACCATGTGGGTTCTGTCCATGAGCCAGTTGGCAACACATCTCGTGACGTAAGGGTTTATGTTCAGGCTGGTGAGCTTGTCTATAATAACTGAGTGGGGAATGGTATCGAAGGCCTTTGCGAGGTCTAGGTAGGCTGTGTGGACCACCTTTCACTCATTTATAGCCTTCGTAACTGTCTCAAAGAAGTCCACCAGGTTTAGGAGGCATGATCTGCCCTTAACAAAGCCGAACTGGGTAGGGTCCAGTGTTTGGAGGTTCCCAATGTCTCTGTTAATGAGATCCATGATGATGCACTCCATAGCTTTGCAGACCAAGCTAGTCAGGCTTATAGGGTGATAGTTCCTGGGGTCCGTTGTGGCTCTACCTTTGTGGAGTGGAATAACCGTTGCTGTGTGCCACTCTGTGGGCACATAGCCTCTGGAGAGGCTGAGTTTAAACAGTGTGTTTAGGTGAGGGGTTCGTTCATCTTTGAGCTCATGTAGGATGCAGCCTGGGACACCATCCAGTCCCATTGATGCTGCGTTTTTGGCTTTGGAGAGGGCTGTTTTAACCTGAGTGTCTATGATTTCAGGGGCACTACATTCTTCTGGTATAGTTATGTGCCCTTTTGGGGGTGAGAGGGGGGTGAAGTTTGCACTGAACATGTCTGCCAGGCTTTTGGCTATATCGGTCAGTTCAGTGTATTTTGTGCCATTCTGCACTAACTCCAAGCAGATCTGAGAATTGACACTTAGATTCTTGACATAGCTAAAGAATGCCTTGTGGTTATCTTTAGAGTCCATGGCAATTTTTCTTTCGAAGATAGCCTTGGATGATTTTATAAGGGAACATAGTTTCTTGCTGATACTGATCAGGGATGTCTTCCCTTCTTGGGACTTTACTCTTTTCTGTACTAGTTTCCTCCTTCTGTTGTATAGCTTGTTTATGGCAAGGGTCCACCAGACTGGTTTCCTTTTCTTGGAGGAGTGAGTCTTTGTTTTGTTTGGGATAGTACAATCCATGCATTCTTGTAGGTGTCCATAGAGTGCATTAGTAAAGGATTTTGCAGCTTGGACAGTGTTATCCTTTAGCATGGGGGCTTTGAAACTTCCCACCTCGGTCTTGAGTAATGGGAAGTTTGCTTTTGAAAAGTTTTTCATGGTGTTTTCTTTGACCGGGGGTGGTGGGGGAATGTAGATATCCAGAGTGATTAGTTTATGGTCAGATCTAACCAGCGAGGGGTTGACCTCTGGTGTGAAACACCGGTCGCCCATGTTGGTGATGACCAGATCTAATATGTTGTCACCTCTGGTGGGGGTGTTGACCAATTGATCCAGGGCATTTGAGTTTATAAATTTTAGGAAATGTTGGGTAAGGGAGTTTGCACTTAAGTAGTTCTCCCAGTTAATGTTTGGTTAATTGAAGTTACCCAATATCAGGGTGTTTGGTAGGACCTTTATGTTTCCCAGTGTTTCCAGGAGTGTGGAGTGGGGGTCCTGGGACATGGTGGGTGATCTGTAGCAAGCTATAATTTGAATAGCAGTTTTGCCTATTGTTAGTTGCATGTGGATGATCTCTGAAACATTGTGCTGTGCCACTAACCTTGGAGGTGTGGGTATCCTTGATGAATATGGATACTCCCCCGCCTTTTGTATTTCGGTCTGAGTTTTGTGGCCGAAATGTATGGTATGAGTTGTAGCCTGGTAGTGCTGGGGTGCTCCCTGGAGCCTTAAACCAGGTTTCTGTTAATATACATATATTGATTTCCTCCATACTGAGGAATGCCTCGAGTGCATGCATTTTGAGATTTAGACTTCTGGCATTGAGTAGCATTACCCTCTGTTTTTTGTTACTTGTGCCATTTACGGCAGTGGGTTTGTCTTTTGAGCCTTGCCTAAAAAAGGCACTATGGGGTGGCAAGTGCCTTGGCTAGTATTCGAAAGCCTAAGGGTGACAGGTGCAAGCCATCTCTAGAGAAGCAGCGTGGCTTGTCGAGCATGTCATCCCAGGCTGACAGACACTGGATCCCCTTTGAATGACACCAGAAGCTTAGCCAGTTGTTGAAATTGATATTTTTTTCTCTATATTGTAGTATCATTCTTGGTGAGGGCAGGATACTACTCAAGGTCAGGGTCATACCAGCCTGGGCTATGTGATCAGAGAGCTCCTCCATGTCTCTTTCATGTAGTCCAGCGAGGTACGGCTCAGGTCATTCACACCAGCATGGACAATGACAGAGTCATATTTGTACTTGTTCTGGAGTAACCTGAGTGCTTGTGTTATGTGACCAATCCTGGCACCCGACAGGCAGCTAACAGTAACCTTCTCCTTGTTCAGCCTAGTGAGTGGGACGTCAGTGTGCCTGACTATAGAGTCACCTATTACTAGTGTGTTGGGTATGTTATTTTGCCTTAAGGGCTGTGATTGCATGTGTTGTGTTAATATTTTACCTTAAATGAAGACAAGACAATTCTTCCTCTCTTTCAGTGGTATTTATTACACACATGTGGGAGCCTACTAGAAAGTACTAGGGAGACTCCCCGAACAAAGGAATGCATAAGCTTATATGCTGGTGATATTGCTTACAGTACAAAAATATAAACTAGACCAATTAAAATTGTACAAAAGACAATTAACCAATCAGTGGTTTACCCGTAGGCTTGAAGCAGTTCACATTACTACATCTCTAGGCAGAGAAAGAAAATCAGATACACTTCCATATAAGGCACATTTCCTGCTATCAAACAGGCTCTTGTTTTTCAGTATTATTATTATTTATTTACTTCAGTTTGATTACCAGGGAGGTCCACTGGGCTTGGGGGCCCATTTTCAGTGGAGGCCCGGGGAGAAAAGCTCGAACAGGAAACAACAGTTTAATTACATGAAAATTCAAAGACAGTTGCATTACAAATAACAGGTTGCTACACAAAGGATAAACACTAACAATTTCTATTTTGTTAAGGAGGAAAAAAAAAGGCTTATAACATAAAAATCAAGATTTTACTATTTAGTTACCTATGCTAAGTACATTTAAAAGAGGTTAGGACGGTAAAGAGGTTAGCCTGGAGAGAATGGGAAGATAGCTTGAGAGGTATGGGCTGAAGAGTGCAGTTGCATTTCCTGTTTAGATAGAGGTAGGAATGAATTGGGTTTTGAAGTTACTAAGGTTGGTACATGCCCTTAGTGTGGAGGGCAGGGCATTCCATTTTTTAGCTAGGGTAAAGGATAAGAGAAGCTGACCTGCTGGACGCTTGGGTTTTTGTACGGTGATCAGGTTTTTGTGAGAAGATCTAAGGGGGGTTGTAGAATATTGGAAAGAGCAGGGCAGTTAGTAGGATGGAACAATAATTTGTGGGCTGTGGTGATTTGGAGAAAGTCAAGTTGATTGGAGAGTTCAAGCCAGTTTAGAGAGTGAACGGAGGTGCAGTGATGAGAGGAGGATTTGGCATTTGTGGCAAATCTGGAGATTTTGTTGTAACATTGTTCCAATTTGGAGGTAAGTGTGGATGATAAATTAGTGAGCAGGGGAGCACCATACATTAGGGAGGGAAGGAGGTTGGTAGAGGCTAGAGTTAGTCTGGTGGGTGGAGAGAGAAAGTGGTTGTTTCTATACAGTAAGCCATGTTTTATGTGTTTTTTTTTTATGTTTAGCTGGATATGGGTATTACATTTTAGTTGGTCATCAATTGTAACACCAAGAAGTTTGGCGGAGGGTACGATCTCGATAGTGGAGTTGTTAAGACTGGTAATTTGAAATGAGTTTTTATCAAGAGAGGAGGATTTAGAGGGGGAGAAACGGAGGATTTTAGTTTTGTTTGCATTTAGAGTGAGATGATTTTGGAGCATCCAGTTTTCAGTGGTTGAGAAGGCACTTTTTGTTAGGGCTTGGAGCTCTGTTAGGTTAGAAGCACAGCAGATCAAAGTGGAATTATCAGCGTATTGCACAATTTTGGTGTTAGGAATGGCTTTGTGGAAGTCATTAATAAAGATATTGAATAGTAACGGGCCGAGTATGGAACCTTGGGGTACTCCAGTAGGGGTAGGAAGGAAAGTAGAGGTGGCTTTGCCCCATTTCACAGCTTGAGACCTGTTTGAAAGGTAACTGGAGAACCAGGAAAGAGTTTTTTGGCAGAGGTTGAGATTAGAGAGGTGGTTTAGAAGGAGGGTATGAGAGATGGTATCGAAAGCTTTGGATAAGTCTAGTAGAACAGAGGATACTATATTACCAGAGTCATGTGCTGAATTGACAGAGTGCAAGAAGGAGAGAAGGGCGGTGTTAGTACTGTGTCATGGGTGGAAGCCGTGTTGAGTAGGAGAGAGTAGTTAGTGTTTGGTAAGGAATGGCAAGAGCTGCAGGTGGATGCATTTTTCAAGGATTTTGGAGATAGGGGAGAGGATGGCTATGAGGTGGAAATTGGAGAAATTACAATTTTGCCACCCTTGTAGAGAGGAAGAATGAAAGCAATGCTCCATAGTTTAGGTACATAGGATTCAAGTAAAGACCTATTAATTAGGATGCTGATAGGTAGAGCAATAGTGTCAGAAGCTATTTTTAGGAAGGAGGATGGAATGCTGTCAGGGGCATTGGAGCAAGGCTTTAGTTTATAGAGAAGTTTCTTTATTAGGTTGGTAGATACAGGTTTGAGTTTGAAAGAGGGGGGAGAGAAAGGAACGGAAGATTGAGCAGGGAGGGGAGGAGGGTTATTGTTGGTGAATGTCTTGGTTAGCTCAGCGATGGAAGAGGTGAAGAAGGAATTGAATAGGGAGGCAATTTCAAGGTCAGATTTGCTGGTATCAGGAGAAGGGTTGTTTTTTGTACCTGGCCTAAGGAGTGAATTAATAGAATTCCAGAACTGTTTGGGATTTCTTGCATGGTTTTCTTGTAGTTTGATGTAGTAAGACGTTTTATCTCTAATGACTTGTTTTTTGGCAAGGTTTCTCAACTGCTTATACTTTAGGAAGATTTCAGGCTGCTTGTGTTTAAGGTAGGCTTTCCAGGTCTTATCCCTTTTTAGCATAATCTTTTTTGTATCATTGGTGAGCCAAGGGGTGGTTTTTGTTTTAACTCTTTTTGTTCTTATAAGAGCTAGGGAGTTAAGGACAGTTATGAATGTTAAATTGAAATAGTCAACGGCTTCATCTAATGGTAGTGTTTTTAGGGGGTTCCAGTTAGTTAGCTTAAGAGAGTCAGAGAAAGAAGTAGGGTTAAAGTTAGATAGGTTATGAGTATGAATGTAGTGGTGAGAGTGTGGGGAGGTGGGAGTAGCTCGAATGGAGAAGTCAGGGGGTCTCCTAATGGTTCAGGAGTGACACCAGATTTTATAACTTTGTTTAAATGAGATACTAAGATCCAGTCGAGTATGGTGCCAGGGGGATTCGTTTTGTTAGGTCTAGTAATGGAGTTGGTAAGTTGAGTGAAGTTGAATAGGTTGATTGTTATCGTGGTATTAGGGTTAATTATTTTTCCCCAGTCAATATTTACATCTCCCAAAAATGAAGGTTTCTAGCTTAATATTGGAGGAGGTCCAGGAGAGGATGTCTTCCAGTGTATTGGTATTGTTACCAGGAGGAATATTGAGGCAAATAATGCAGATGCTTTTATGGTTGTTTATTTTTAGTATGCCAATTACAAGTTCAGTGTTATTGAAAGAAAGGATGGGGTTAGGGTATGGAGTAATGGACAAGAGGTTGGAGTAGATTAGAGCAACACCACCACCTCTTCTATTAGATCGGTCAGATCGGAGAGAATGAAATCCTGGAGGTAGGAATTCAGAGTCATTAATGTGAGGTTTTAGCCAGGTTTCAGAGATAGCTGCTATGTCAGGAGAGTTGTGATTGAGCCAGGCATGGAAGAGGGTTAATTTATTTTTTAAGCTTTGGGCGTTGATAGTGAGGAACTTGAGGGTTTTGTTAGAGGATTTGTTGGTGTGTGGGAGATTTGTAGGAGAGAAGTTTGGACCTGGATTGGGGTGAATATCGCTGGCTAAGTAAAGGTAAGTGGGATGGGGGATGTGTTTATTAGTTTTGTATTTTGATAGAAGAGGCTGGTAGTGATTTGGTTTATGTTTGAAGTTATTATTTGAGATTGGAAAAAGTTTTACTTTTAAGAGAAGGCTAGGGTAAGAGGAAACTAAAGAAGCTGAGATGTGGTAATGGGAAGTAAGGTGGTGTTGGGGAGTAAAAGGAGGAAAGAGTAAATGGAAATCAGTATAGCAGGTGATTTGGTATAGAGATAATAGAAGGAAGGGGAAGGATGAGAGGAGAAGGACCTTGGGAGGATGGGTGAGCATGGTAGTTGGAGTCAGAGTTAGAAGTGCTAGAAAATAGGGTGATGTGATATTAGGAGTGTAGGGGAAGTGGTAGTGAGAGGTAGGTAGGGTGGAGGAAGGGGAGGGGGAAAGGTGTATCGAGATTGGTTGGTGGAAAGGGAGGGACTGGTAGGAGGGGGATAAATGTAGAAGCAGTGGGGGGGCGGGTGGAAATTGGGGGCAGGGTAGGGGAGCGGAGTGAGTCCACAGGGCAAATGGGGCGGGAAGAGCCAGGAAGGTGGGAATGCCTGACAAACAATCAGTGACCTGAGGCTGGAGAAGGAGAACTACTGCTGGGGTGCAAGTATATGGTTATAAACTTTGTTTTACAGTTAATAACTAGGATTTTATGTTTGGTTAGTGAAAAGCTCTCTAAAAGAATATACATAAGTGTGTGGGGGTAAATTACTGATTCTTGAGTGTAGGGCAGAGACACTTTTTAGGCAGAGAAAGTTAGTGGTGCAGGGAGAAGGGATTATTGCTGTTCTTTTTATCAGGAGTATGTTGCCACCTAGTGGAGAAAGGAGGGAGGTGCACTCAGAGGAGAAGAGGTTCCACAGAGAAGTTAGGTTTACAGAGATTAGATAGAGGTATTGTGGGGAGTAGACTGTAAACCAAGGATGGGGGGGCCTGTGCAGTGACCAGTGGTAGGCTACATTCACACGCACCGAGGTAGAATGCTGCTCAAGGTTAGGTAGATGCTAGAAAAAAACATATGTAAGACATATTACATACACTGAGTCTCCTTAGCAAGGAAGATAGGGTCCCAGAAAATTAATAAAGCTCAAGCAGATTGTCCATGGACGTCTTCTCTTTGAAAGGAGGGAAATCCTGTCTGGCAGTGAAGAAGGGGGAAACACTCTGGGGAGCAGACTGAGTCTTCTTAACAAGGGAGATAGGGTCCCAGAAACTTTTCAGAAACAGTACTTTTCCACTATTCACAGTTTACTCAATAGTTCGTAGTACAAAGTTCAAATCAATACATACAGGTTTTCACATACTCAATCTCCTTGAACACATGCTTTGACCAATCATATTCTACAATCCCCCATTTGATGCTGTGTAGGCATTATCATTTAGTCTATCATACATTTGCCCTAAGTCTAACATAACCATGTGGCTAGTTCCTTCATCACTGTCACATATTTTTATTTCATCATCCATAACTGCAGGCAAATAAAACTTTGGCACCTTTTTAGTAGTCTTAAAAGACATTAATTTCAAAATCAATGCTTTGATTAAAAACACAACAAGAAAAGCAATAAGAGCTAATACTGTGATTAATAGGATTAACTTTAAAAGTCCACCTCCCCAACCTGAGAACAGGTTAGTTAGCCATGCCCATGTTGAGTTATCGGTCTCCTTGGCCTTAGAGAGTTCGTAGACTCTCTGAATGAGTTTGAGATGACTTCCAATTTCGTGCTGATTGTCAGGAATAAATGTACAGCAATTCTCCTGGATTAAAGTGCAAGTTCTGCCTTTCGCTGCTAGGGTGAAATCGAGAGCCATACAGTTTTGGAGGACTACAACTCTCATAGCAGTCAGTTCATCAGTCACTAGTTCTAAAGCAGAAAATGTAGCATTGCTTAATACTTCAAGGAATTTAGAGAGTTTTCTCAGTTCCCAGATTGATTTTGCTGCTCCGTATGCTGAAATTATACCAACCCATGATATGAGGTCATCACCCAAGTCCATATGAGATAGTCCTTTGGTGCCGGAATGAGCTAAGTCATGATGATAAATCCATGATGCATCAATTTGGCCTAATGGATTGGTAGGCTTTTTAACCACTCACATGTTCCAAATTTTTCCTTGAGGTAAGGCAGATGTATGTCGGATGTCTGGGACTAGATAACCTAAGAAACAGCTACCAGACCAGTTTTCCAGTAACCATTTATAAGCCCTTCTTCCGCATATAAAATAACAGTCTTACACCAGGGTAGTAACATTTGAAGAATGGTCAGTGCCCGTAGTTATGCCATGGAATATGGCAAGAAATACGATATTGCGAGAACCAAATAATGAGGCTTTTCTCAATATCGGCTGAATGGCATCAAATGAAACTCGACAGCCCAAGGCTAGGCGTTTTCCTTCTGTATAGTTGCACTGGTATTCAGCTGTCATGTTGCAAATACTTTGTCCCATTTTTCGAGTCCAGTGATGTTGACTTGAGTAATTCCGTCAGAAACACAGAGTGCCATTGCAACGGAGAGAAAGTTGTAATGCAATAGATTTACTGGATGTAATGTTAGCAGTGTTGTCAAGCAGACTAGTCCATGTATCAATGATACTTAGTGGAGCCGCAGCCAATGACAATCTCCCATGTACAGAGGGAATGGAAGTGCAGATCCAGCAGTTAGAGACATTGAATGAAGTAGCATAAACATATTTGATGGCTTAATAGGTGTTGAAAGGTGGGTGCCAAATGGCTCGCTTGGTGTGATGCGTCAATGGAGCAGGAAATAAAAATGGCCACAGCAAAAATAATAGTACGACAAGAATGACCACCAAAATAATTGTCCAATATTTTTGTGGAAATGGTGGTTGAGTCTGTGTAGTGTCAGAAGTTTGGAGTTTTCCAGAAGGGTAAATATTAGGCATTTTCAGGTACTGGAACAGTTCTACTGTGAGTACGAGTAGCAATGAGAGGCAAATCTGGAGTAGAAAAAGGTAAAGGCTGTTGATCTTCAGATGGTACAACTGTTTTGATGTGTGAAATGTGGATCCAAGTTGTAGATCCCTGCAGTTGCACAGCAGATGACATCGTTAGAAGAACCAGGAAGGGCCCCTTCCAGCGCTTCTGGAGTGCTGTTTTTCTAGAGAAGGATTTAACGTAGACCCAATCCCCTGGTTGCAAAGCGGATGCTAGAAAAGGATCAGGAAGATGTTGAGCAGCTGCTACTTGCCGGTGGTGAAACTGTAAGAAAGAAACAAGAGATTTGCAATACAAAAGAATATCATTATCAAATGCATCATATTCAGAAAAAGGTGGTGATGGTGTCATTGGCATACGCAAAGGGCGACACATGAGAATTTTATGTGGAGAAAGACCCTTAGTAGGATGCGGTTGTGACCGCATGGAAAGTAAGGCTTGTGGTAAGGCCTGTACGCAAGTTAGGCATGTTTCTGAAGTGACTACTTTAGCAAGCCTGGTTTTCAAGGTCTGGTTCATACGTTCAATAATACCTGATGCCTGTGGTCTGTATGGACAAAGAAGTTTCAAAGTAATGCCTAACATTGTACATAATGAATCAACTCACTTAGCAGTAAAATGTGTCCCTCGGTCAGAATATATTTGACAAAGAACACCAAAACGAGGTATCAATTCATAACACAATTTTTTTTGCAACTGAAATAGCATAATTTTTAGCACATGGGGTAGGCTTCTAACCACCCCAAAAAATATCAACAATAGTCAAAACATATTTAAAATGAGCACAAGTTATAAGTTCAATAAAGTCCCACTGTAAGGCACAAAACAGTCCCATTAGTTTTGGCACAGGTTGAGCAGGAGCCAGAGTGCCCTTCGAAATGTTATGCTGTAAATAAATGGAGCACGTGCTCAAAAAATGTTGCACAGAAGCAGAAAGTCATGAGGCAAACCAATCCTTCTGGATGTGTTTGATCAATGCTTGTACCCCTACATGAGCTGGCAAATGATACGCTTTTATAAGAGAATTTAACATGGATGTAGGGCAAATTAATCTGCCATCAGGGTGCTGCCAAGTTGAATCAGAGCATTGAAAACAATTGTGGGCTAGCCATGTTTTTCTTTCTGATTCCGGTGCTTCACTTTGTAAAGCTTTCAATACAGTAGTGTCAAAAGTAACTGTTTGTAAAATAGGCTGCAGAACTTTTAACTGAACAGTATTTGAAAGAGCAGCCTGCTTGGCAGCCCAGTCAGCTAAATTATTTCCCGTAGCTATTAGGGAGTTGTTAGACTGGTGAGCTGCACACTTGACAACAGCAATTTTGGAAGGTAATAATAAATCCTGTAAGAGGTGATCAATATACAGGTAATTTTTAATTGGTGCCCCAGAAGATGTCAAAAACCCCCTTTCCTTCCATAGGGTAGCAAAATCATGAACAACACCATGGGCATAGCATGATTCAGTATAAATAGTAACAGATCTGTCTTTGGCCATTTTACATGCATGCGGAAGTGCCACTAATTTCGCGGCTTGTGTGGAAGTGCCAGGTGGTAATGGTCCAGTTTGTAAAACCTCACATGGTGAGCAGACTGACCATGCAGCCTGAAGTTTACCAAAATTATTTCGTAAACAGGATCCATCTACAAAAAGAACTAAATCAGGATTAAGCAAAGGAACATCTTGCAAATCTAATCTAGGAGACATAACAGTGTTAACTACAAGCACACAGTCATGTGGTTCGTCCTCGTCACTAGTTGGAATTAATGAAGCAGGGTTTAGTGGTGGGCAATATGTAATTTGAACAGCGGGATTACGTAATAAACTTAACTCATATTTATTGAGGCGAGCATTAGAAAGATACTGAGTCTTTTTTTTTATAAGTAATGCTTGTACCGCATGAGGTACTGCTAATATAGTGTCATGTCCTAATGTCAATGGTGCTGCCATATCTATCAAAACAGCAGCAGCTGCCACTGCTTGTAAACAGTGTGGGTAGCCAGAAGCAACAGGATCTAACTGAGTACTGTAATATGCTATAGGTTGATAGCCTCCTGTGCGCGCTTGCACCAGGGCAGTTTTATTTCTTTCACAACAAAAGAAAACAAAGGGTTTAGAATAATCTGGGAGCCCCAGGGCAGGGGGGTTAATCAATGCCATTTTAATAGCCTGAAAGGCGTTTTCATGTTCAGGGAACCAAGGCAGAGGGTCTGTGACCTCCCTTTTTAAAAGCTGTAACAGAGGGGCTGAAATTTCTGAAAAATTGGGCACCCACTGTCTGCAATAACCTGCTAGGCTGAGGAATCCCCTAAGTTGTCTCTGAGTTACAGGGCGGGGAGCAGTCTGAATGGATGTGATTCTGCTCTGAAGTATTTGACGTGAACCTATAGAAATGATGTGTCCTAGGTATTGTACGTTCTCTTGAGCAAACTGCAATTTAGATTTATTTACCTTAAAACCTCCTTCGGCTAAAAATCTTAAAACTAGAAGTGAGTCCTCTATACAAGACTGTGTATCTTGTGAAGTGATAAGAATATCATCTACATACTGAACTAATACTGAACGTGGTGGTAATTGTAAATCCTGCAGTTGTCTGTGCATCTCTCTGGAAAAGAAGGTTGGAGATTCTACATACCCTTGGGGTAGTCGGGTCCAAGTATACTGTTGACCTTTATAAGTGAATGCAAACAAATACTGACTATCTGCATGTACTGGAATAGAGAAGAAAGCTGATGAAATATCTATAACTGTAAAACAATGTGCTGTAGGTGGGATACAGCTTAAAATCATAGCTGGGTTTGGTATGATTGGGAAAACAGGCAAGACAGCTTTATTGACTTCTCGCAAGTCTTGCACAAATCTGTAAGCTTGTTTACCAGGTTTCTTTACTGGTAGGATTGGAGTATTACATGGACTTGTTGTAGGTACTATAATTCCTTGTTGTACCAGGGCAGAAATGATGGGGGCAATACCAGATGTGGCCTCTACCATCAAAGGGTACTGTGGTACCCGAGGTAACTTTGCTCTGGGTTTTAAGATTTTAACAGGAGTGGCTGAAATTAGAAACCCAACATCATTATCATGAGTGGTCCATAGATGAGAGGGTAATGAGGTTAAATGCTTATTCTTATCAAGGTCGGACTGCATACACATTGTTTGCAGAGTGACGTTTTCATCTAAAGTAGCCAAAATACTATCTTGTTTGTCTGAAGGTACTTGTAAATATACTCTTCCAGCGGTACAGAAGATAGTTGCTCCCATCTTACAGAGCAAATCTCTTCCCAATAAATTTAAAGGTGCTGAGGGTCCTACTAAAAATGCATGATTGTCTTGCAAAGGTCCCAAAGTTACTAGGACTGGGATGGTTTCAGAATATTCAATAGGAATGCCAGAGACACCTACCCCTCTAGTTACGTTATTAGAGAGGGGGACATTTATTGCTGCTTCACCAGCTAACATAGATTTGGATGTTCCAGTATCAATCAAGAATGGGTACGGTTTATTTTTGACAAGTAACATAACATGTGGTCCATCTTGATCCACAGGTATGAAAGGGCACAACTGCTGTTGTCCTTGTTTAGTGAACCTTCATTGTGATGACTGCCGATTGGATGGAGTCCAATTAGAATTCCACTGAGGTGATGTATCAGTGGGTGGGGCAGGTTGCTTAGCCAGATACGGACATTCATTTCTCCAGTGGCCTACTTGGCCGCAATTGAAACACTCCATTTGATTTTGGGGTGTGGCTGATCGATCTTCCTGCCAGTTTTGTCTATTTTGGTTTCCAGCCCCTTGGCATCCACTTCTCCCTCTTCCCCATCCCCGTCCTCCCCATCCATGCTGCCCAAAGGCAGTGCACATCTGAATCTGCGCTTTAACCAATTTTTCTTGTAAGTCCTTTTTTTCCTATGCTAATTGGTCAGAGAGGTATTGCACTTGTGTAACTACTTTGTGCAATCCAAGACTAGGCCAGTTTAAACACACTTCCTTTAGCTTATCCCGTACTTGTGGGCGTAACCCATCTACGAAAGCAGCCAACAATCCACTTTGTGCCGACCCTTCGATGGGTTTGGGGTACCCAGAATAAGCCTCAAAGGCTTCAGTGAGACGATTTAAATACTCGTCCACAGGTTCGTCTTCTTTTTGAAGAACTGACTTGATTTTGGACCAGTTGGGTGTGGGTGGAACTCTTATTGTGATAGCATCTACTATACGCTGTCTAACCCCTTCAAACCCATTATCTCCCTGTGCATCATGTTTTGGAATCAGAGTAGGGACATTGGCATGGTCCCAAATCTGTTTCATCAGATCATCTGGTATGGCATACTGAAGAACTGCCTTAACGTCTTCTATCATAGGATTTTGTAAGCAAACATGTCCTGCCAGCACACGCTGGAACTTAGCTGCATTAGTACGAATAGGCGGTAATGATTTAGTAATGGCTTGAAAATCAACCGCCGACCACGCCCTAGGTACTACAATGGTCAGTGGTTCCTGTGCACTTCTAACATGAGCTGGGTTAGGTACCTCCCTCAAAGGTAACAATCTGTCGTCATCTGACAGCTGCGACCCTGAATCTGGATTAAATTTATCTGGTCCAAAATACCCATCCCCACTGTCAATTATAGTGGGGAACTAACCAAAATGCCTTCGTTGGTGTAAATGTCATTTTCCTTTACCTTTATAGTAGGGTTTAGCTTTAAAATACATTACAGCTTTTGCTTCTTTATGAGTCTTACTACGAGTTTTTGGTCCCTTTTTTCTATTGCTTGTGTCTGGATCTGAGTCACTAGAGTGACTGTCCACTGCTCGTTCTCTTTCTTTAGGGGTGGGGTCTTTAGTGGTGGAATATGGCTGCTGTGCTTCTGCTCCTTGTTGAGCGGGGGGGGCTTATACTGCGGGGGTGCAATTGGTGGTGCAGTTGGTGGTGGGGGGAGCCAAGCATTATCATCTTCCGATGATTCAGTTATCTATAATTTAGCTAATTCCTTCACAGGATAAATCCCCTTAAAGGGTGGGTCCTTCAAACATTTACCATTTACTATATCTAAATTACTAGCAGTTTGTTGTAATTCTTTCAGTTGCTCTTTTAATTTCTGCTGATTATCCTTTAAACTACTAATAACTGAATCCTTTTCTCTTTCTTTCGCCTCTGTCATCCAGTCATTAAGTGCTGCCCACCACAACCCTGGTATTCTTCTCCCTTTTCTCTTTAATTTCCCTTAGAGATTAAGCAAAATATTTTTATTAAAACTACCATTTTCTGGAAAGGCGAGTTTACCATCGTCCTCAGTGAGGGCGACCCACTGACATATACATACAGCTGTCCCTGGACACACAAATACATATAACCAGCTGGTCTACCTCTTTCTGGCTCTTTTATGGTTCCCACACTTGCTCCCATTTTCACACGATAAGCTATTCTGTATTTTACAGAGGTAGCTATGACGTTTTGTAAACGTTGTTTTCCCCACTCTCGTATCTCCTTTCACTCTTATGTCACCAGTGTTTCGTTTTAACCCACTCTCATACTGCACAATCAATAGCAGAGAGAAAAGAAAAAAACATGCATGCCACTTACCTCAAAACAACTGAATGAGAGGAATTATTACATTTCTATAAAATTATCAATACCAAATTTGTGAAGCAGGTAAGTACAGGAAATGAAAGAAACACTGCCAGAACAGAAAATTCTGTCATGGGCCCTTTTACTAGCAGTACTTTGTTCAATCCCCAACAACCGCAGCCGTTGTCAATTCAGATCCAAGTAAATGGCACCAATTGTTGTGTTTAACATTTTACCTTAAATGAAGACAAGACACTTCTTCCTCTCTTTCAGTGGTATTTATTACACAGATGTGGGAGCCTACTAGAAAGTACTAGGGAGACTCCCCGAACAAAGGAATGCATAAGCTTATATGCTGGTGATATTGCTGACAGTACAAAAATATAAACTAGACCAATTAAAATAGTACAAAAGACAATTAACCAATCAGTGGTTTACCCGTAGGCTTGAAGCAGTTCACATTACTACATCTCTAGGCAGAGAAAGAAAATCAGATACACTTCCATATAAGGCACATTTCCTGCTATCAAACAGGCTCTTGTTTTTCAGTGCTTTTCCACTATTCACAGTTTACTCAATAGTTCATAGTACAAAGTTCAAATCAATACATACAGGTTTTCACATACTCAATCTCCTTGAACACATGCTTTGACCATTCATATTCTACACATGGCACACTGGTTTTGTGAAGTATGTGTTTCATGGTTTGTGTTGGGGGGTGGATGTTGCTTGGATGTCTGCTTCGGAGGTCTCTGCTGCTTTTGCAGATTTTTATTTAGAGCCTCCAAGTATGTTTTTGTGTATTTATGTGTGCTTTTTTACCTGTACTGGTTTCATAGGTCCATGTGAGACTGGTGGGTGTGATGCAAGTAATTCCCTTCTCCTCTTGACTGCCTGGTCCAGTCTTGGGTTGAGAGAGCTTAGCCTCCAGTTTGGCTGTATAATTGCATCTCTCGCATGTATTAGTGTTTGTGTGGAAGGAGGAGAGGGTTGTCTGTGTACATGAGGCAGTTGTAACATTGCCTCAAAATGCCCAGATTCACCAGTTGGACTGGAGAGTACACCTGAAACTGCCCTTTGGACATGCCTGGATAGGTACAGTGAACTGTTTTACTGATTGGCTGGTAAGGTCGAATAGAGAGCCTCATCCTTCTCTACAGTATAGGGGGGGGTCTAGTGCTAAGGTTTATTAGTGCTTGCTATGAGTTTTGAGCAAGTGCCGGGATGAGAAGTGAATGGTTTGACTGCTTAAGTTAAAAGTTTGTCTAGTTCCAGGGGAAAAATTGAAGAGTAGACTTTGTGGAGCCGGGAATAGTTATACCCTAGCTAATAGGTGTGCTAAAACGTGCAAATGCAGGTTTTATGGCAGGGAAATGAAAGAGAAAGAAATTAGCCCAAAATGGCCAATAAACTACTAATTTCTGGGCTGAAACCACTCCTCCAGGGACAGATAGGCTGCTCAAAGCTCCTTCTCTCACAATGAACAGAGAAACTTCCTTCTATCCAAGTAAGGCCAGGCCTAGTGCTGGCAAGGAAGTGGATATGCCTCCTACTGTACATGAGTTAAGGCATAGTCCACAGCAGGTTGATTTGGATGGAGAAAGTCCACTGGATCTGAGCTGAAGTAGTTCCTTGTCAAGCAAGGATATGAGTGTGCTGCAGCATGGAATGTGTGCAAGTATTCCACTCAGAAGTGCATACAAACTAGTGGGTACTGAAATCGATCACAGCGGACCATCTCACCCCGGAGTTTCCATTCCAAAGTCTGCGTGGCTAACCAAAAAGATATGGTGAGCATGCCCACCACATAACAACACCAGTTCGCATTGATAACTTTGTGTGTCCGGTCATCCCAGTAACCAACCTGGACTCAGACAGCACAGAGATGGACTTCCTCAATTTGATGTTCCCAGAGGAACTGTACTCACTTATTGATGTTGAAACTAACTGCTATACTGCACAGAAGCAGGCTGCAGCAGGCAAGGTTGATAAGCGGTGGAGTCCTGTTTGTCCTGGAGACATCTACACATTTCCTGGTGTAAGAATGTACATGTCTATTATACATGTTCCAGAATACAGGCAGTACTGGGAAACACACCATGTGCATGGTCATTTCCCAATAGCTGAGTACATGACCCAAGAGACATTTGAAAAAATTCAGCAGTATTTCCACTGCAATGACAAAAACCTCAGACTGCCACAGGGCTCTGTGGGTCATGACAAGCTACATCATGTGCTGCCAATACTGGATGCCATACTTCATGCATGTAGGACACAGTATAATGTGTATCATGAGGTGGCAGTAGATGAAGCCATGGTTGGCTTCCGTGGACATCTGACATTCAGACAGTTTATGCCTGGCAAGACGAAGAGGTATGACATTAAGGTATGGGTGGTGGATGACTCACATAATGGTTATATACATGAATTCCAGGTATACGTTGGAAAGGCAGAGCAGACCACAGAGGTTGGACTGGCACACCGAGTTGTGGTTGACCTAACACAGGGGCTGATTGGAAAGAAGCATCACATTTACTTTGACAACTTCTTCACCTCTGTCCCTCTTTCACAGCAACTGCTGCAAGATGGTCTGTACTGCTGCGGAACCATGCACACCAATAGGTCAGGATGGCATGTAACGTTCAACATACAGGCCATTGGTAAAGCACCTTGAGGGTTCTACAAGCAGTTGCAGAGTGAACCACTGCTTGCAACTGAATGGAAGAATAGCAATCCAGTATTCCTGCCTTCAACTAATAGTAACCCAACCTTGTCAGTCTCCAGCACATGCAGGAGACAACATGATAGAACAAAAGCTTCAGTGTCATGTCCACCAGTTGTAAATATGTACAACACATACACGAATGGGGTGGACCAAGCCGATCAGCTCAGGACGCAGTATCCAACTGCACAAAAGGCAATAAAATGTTGGCTGAACTTGTTCTGGTTCCTATTGGATGTGGCCATAGTGAATGCTTACATTTTATTCCGTGAGAGTAGCAGCCATTGGCAGCTTTCTCATTCTGGCCATGTTATTGCGGCAAGCCAGTTACAGTTTAGAAGAAACCTAGGCATGCACCTTTTGGCCACCTACAAGAAAAGGAAAAGATGCATTGAGATTACTGTCCCAGAGCCCATGAGCTGATTTGATCAAGGCTCACACTTCCTACTGAAATGGTGGAAGTCACGATGCAGACACTGTGCCAGCAAGGGTAAACATGCTGAACCATCATGGGGATGCCCGACCTGCAAGATTAACCTGTATGTTGAATGCTTTGGTGAGTACCATGGCCATAAGGGTCTAGCAGATTGCTGACAGCAGTAAGATGTACAGTGCACACTGTACAACATACAGTTGAGGCCAGGCTGCTGGGTACATCAGTGTGTCATACCCAATCCCCGTGGATCTTATGATCGACCTGAGAACTGGCTATGTTCCGGTGGAATGTAGGACAACAATATTAATCCCTCTGCACAAATGGGGACTATCAGCCATCTCTGGGAATTATAGGCCCATAAGCTTGACTGGCCTCATCTGCAAAGCCATGGAAAGAATCACTATGGACCAATGGAGAGATGATACGTCAGCAAGCAAAGGACAGTGGTATTGCTGGAATTGAATTTATCCTCATGTCTTTATGAGTACCTACATGAGATGAGCCCTGTTTTCACAGAATATCACCAAGATAACTGTATTTTATATAGCATATGTCATGGACAGAAGTAGGTTAAAGAAAAAAAAGATAAAAAAGATATCTGGGTGCCTAAGACCCAGGATAAAATAGTGCCCAATCCTGGTAAGAACATTGGTGCCAGGATGGGAAAAGTGACAGTGCAGAATCCCTATGACACAGAAACATTCCTACAATGAGGAGAATAAATCTAAGATGACTTCTCTAAATGTGGAAAATGCATAAATATAGTTGCAAGTATAGAAGATTTCTAGAAGAACCTCATGTTGATCAGGAATGAATGCAGGAATGGTTAAGGAGAGGCGAATTCAAACCTAGAGATGAAAGGTTAATATTGGTGGCGCAAGGTAATGGGCTACGTACACATTGGTTTACAAAGTCCATTGAACATGTGAGAGAAACAGACAAATGTAGGTTCTGTAAAACAGAATTGGAAACAGTTGCACACCTCTTGCTGGTTGCGACATACTAATGACAGAAGGACTGTATACTGAAATGCATAATAATGTAGCAAGACTGTTGCACTGGGGATTGTGCAAGCATTATGGTATTGAAGTAGCTAAAAAACACTGGAAACATGAGCCACAAAGTATCACAGAAAATGATGAAGTTTACATCACATGGGATCATCCATTATCAGCAGTTCAAAAGATAGATGCTAGAAAACCGGACATAGTAGTCCATGAAAAGAAGACAGAAGTAGCATTGATCATTGAAATTGCCACATCCAGTGACTACAGTGTCTTGCATACAGAGAGACCCGAAGTCATAAAATATCAGGATTTGCAGGCAAAAACAAGAGCAGTGTGGAAGAAAGATACCCAGACAGTCCCAATAGTAGTAGTAGCAATGGGTCTTATAAAAAATAATCTACTGTTATATTTAGATATGGTGGTACCTATACATGTAACTCAGTACGAATTGCAGAAGGAGTCATTACTGGGCATGAGCACTTCTGGCTGACATCAAAGATTGAAACAATACTAATTTCAAGAACTTTAATTGTACTTTGACTTAGGAATAGAGTCCATTCCTGTCTTGGTATTAGACACCCAAAAGATTTGGAGAAATGAAAAAAAGGCTAGGAATAAATCTAAGATGACTTCCCTGCTTAATCTACCAGAAGCATATTGGCATCAAGCAGGAATGGAAATCAAACTGAATGTGCCAAAAAACAAAAGAAGGAATATAAGGTGAAGGATCAGATAAGAAGGCAAGAAATGTGGAAAATGCAAAAATATAGTTGCAAGTATAGAAGACTTCTGGAAGAACCTCATTTTGATCAGGAGTGACTGCAGGAATAGTTAAGGAGAGGCGAATTTAAACCTAGAGATGAAATGTTAGTATTGGCAGCCCAAGACAGTGGGCTGCGTACACGTTGGTTTACAAAGTCTGTTGAACATGTGGGAGAAACAGACCAATGTGGGTTTTGTAAAACTGAATTGGAAAGAGTCCCACACCTCATTGCTGGTTGTGACATACTAATGGCAGAAGGACTGTATACTAAAAGGCATAATAATGTGGCAAGATTGTTGCACTGGAGATTGTGCAAACATTATGGTATTGAAGTAGCTAAAAAACACTGGAAACATGAGCCACAAAGTATCACAGAAAATGATGAAGTTTACATCACATGGGATCATCCATTATCAGCAGTTCAAAAGATAGATGCTAGAAAACCGGGCATAGTAGTCCATGAAAAGAAGACAGAAGTAGCATTGATCATTGAAATTGCCACATCCAGTGACTACAGCGTCTTGCATACAGAGAGACCCGAAGTCATAAAATATCAGGATTTGCAGGCAAAAACAAGAGCAGTGTGGAAGAAAGATACCCAGACAGTCCCAATAGTAGTAGTAGCAATGGGTCTTATAAAAAATAATCTACTGTTATATTTAGATATGGTGGTACCTATACATGTAACTCAGTACGAATTGCAGAAGGAGTCATTACTGGGCATGAGCACTTCTGGCTGACATCAAAGATTGAAACAATACTAATTTCAAGAACTTTAATTGTACTTTGACTTAGGAATAGAGTCCATTCCTGTCTTGGTATTAGACACCCAAAAGATTTGGAGAAATGAAAAAAAGGCTAGGAATAAATCTAAGATGACTTCCCTGCTTAATCTACCAGAAGCATATTGGCATCAAGCAGGAATGGAAATCAAACTGAATGTGCCAAAAAACAAAAGAAGGAATATGAGGTGAAGGATCAGATAAGAAGGCAAGAAATGTGGAAAATGCAAAAATATAGTTGCAAGTATAGAAGACTTCTGGAAGAACCTCATTTTTTCAGGAGTGACTGCAGGAATAGTTAAGGAGAGGCTAATTTAAACCTAGAGATGAAAAACATTATGGTATTGAAGTGGCTGAAAAATACTGGAAACATGAGCCACAAAGCATCATAGAAAATGATAAAGTTTACATCACATGAGATCATCCATTACCAACAGTTCAAAAGATAGATGCTAGAAAACTGGATATAGTGGTCCATGAAAAGAAGACAAAAGTAGCATTGATCATTGAAATTTCCACACCCAGTGACTACAGTGTCTTGTGTACAGAGAGACACAAAGTCATAAAATATCAGGATTTGCGGGCAGAAACGAGAACAATGTGGAAGAAAGATACCCAGACAGTCTCAATAGTAGTAGAAGCAATGGGTCTTATAGAAAAGGAATCTACAATCGTATTTAGATATGTTACCAATACTCCATATGAATTGCAGAAGGAGTCATTACCGGGCACATTGTGGGTACTGCAAAGAGAACTTCTGGCTGACATCAAAGATTGAAACAGTACTAATTTTATGAACTTTAATCATACTTTGACTTAGGAATGGGGTCCATTCATGTCATGGTATTAGAAACCCAAAAGATTTGGAGAAATTAAAAAAGGGCTAGGCCAGGCCCAGGGGGCAGATGCTCCCCCTGTTGTAGAAGGAAATAACAGTCCACAAAGATCACATAAACTGATAGGCCAAAATAGAGTAATAAAGCCAACAGAATGGACTGTTGAGGATAAGAAAGGTATTAAGTATTGTTACTGTTATGGAAGAGCCCAACATTTCCAGACAGAAGATATATAAAAAAAAAAAAAAAAAAAGATTAAGAGAGACATCAGAGGAAAGAAAAGTACTTCCACTAGAAAACTATCAGAAGCTTCAAATAAAAAAATTATGTTCATTAATACAACAGATTTATGAAAAACATTATATAGACCAAGAAACCTTGATCCATTTGGAGGAAGTGCAAAAATATAAAGAACACAATCTGGAGACTTTTGAAAGGTATAAAAAAGAAATATGGAGATGGAAAAGAAAGAAAGATCTAACGTGGTACAATATTTATGCAAAGGAGAAAGAAAAATTAATCAACACAAAAATGGCAGCCCCAAAGATATTTGAAGAGAAATACAGGCAAAGGCATCCAGATATGGAAACTTTCACAATAAAAAAATAAGATTACAAAGAGGGAACATAGAACAGAAGATTAATAAAGTAGAAGTTAAAAAATAGAAGTTGAAGTTATGGAATACTTGAAAAGTGAAGGATTTAGTGTAGAAAGTCTAACACAGGTTACATCATAGCATGATGGAATGAGTCCCCAAAGTAAGGAGAAACAGGGGGATCAGGAGACATCTAAAGAAGAAATATGGACATGGGAAAAAAGAGATATAATATCGTATAATATTTCTGCAAAGGAGAAAGCAAAACTAATCAATACAAAAAAGTAGCACCAAAGATATTTGAAGAGAAATATAGGCAAAGGCATCGAGACATGGACATTTTTGCGATACAAAAAATAAGAAAGCAAAGATGAACACTATAAAAGAGGATTAGTAATGGAGAAGTTAAAGAAATAGAAACTGACATTATGGAGTACCGGTGAAGTGAAGGATTTAGTGTAGAAAACCAGTGGTGTGAGAAACTTCTGATCAGTTGCTATATGAAGATACTTTGGAGCCTTCCATAGGAAACCAGTATAAATATTCAGTTGGAGTTTCACAGCAAGGGGAGGAACAGGAAACTGTGGCAACTCTGATGCAGTCAATGTTGTCGCGTGATAGCCCAGTGAGTTTCCATATGAAAGAGCAACGGATGACACGGGGTGAAACTGAAGAGAATGTGGCACAGGAAGATGCACTGGAAATTTCTATAGAATGCCCACAGGAAACGGATAACAAAGAATGTGCCCTCAGTTTAGAAGAAAATGATCTAAAAGAAGAGTTGCTCAATTTAATAGAGATGGACAGACATATTAAGATCAATGAAAGAAATAGACTACAGAAAGTCAATAAAACCCAAAAAGTTAGATGTTTGATAAAACAAATAACTACAGTAACTAGGACTGTCCATCGAGATTCATGCGATATGACAGAAGTAAAAAGGATATATTACTGTGCAGCTAAATTAATAACAGATAAAGTCTTACCACAAAAACACAGGGTAGTAAGGGAAAGGAAGGGGAGAAATCGAATGCCATCATGAAAGTACCAAACAGAGAAAACTATAAAGCAATTAAAACAAGAAGTGCCACAGAAGAGTATAGAAGAAGGAACAGATAAACAAAAATACTTCGAAAGATAGAGGTGATAAAAGCAATGCTCAGTATCAGAACAGATACGGATCTATCATGCACTATCACAAATAAACTAAAAATATCAGCACAGACAGAAAAACTAAGAAGATATGCAGATAAATATAAAGGAAAAGTGCAAAATAAGCAATTTATTGATGACCCAAAAAGTTTTACAGAAAATTGGGAAATAAGGCAAAAGGAATTGAAGCACCACCAAAAAAAGAAGAAATAGATACAGTTTGTAGAAATATCTGTGATGATCCTGTGGAACATGACAAAGATGCAAAATGGTAGAAGAAGTAAAAGAAAGAATAAGAAGTTCAAATGCACAAGATATGAAATGGGATGAGGTAATAGCCAGAGAGATTGAAACAAAATTAAGAAAAGCTCCTAATTGGAAAACCCCAGGCCCAGATGCAGTACCTAACTTCTGGCTAAAAGTATTAACATCTTTATATGACGATTTTGCCATAAGTAAGAACCATTTATGTGCACACCCCAAACAGACACCAGCCTGGTAAACAGGAAAAACAATGCTACTACTTAAGAGCTAACCTGCAAGCTATCCTAAAAACTACAGACCAATAGCCTGCCTTCCGATGAATTATAAACTATACAGAGGAATTTATACCGACAGAGTTTATAGTCATTTAGAAGAAAACTCAATCATGGCAATAGAACAAAAGGGTAATAAAAAAGTCATATGGAACAAACAATCATTTGCTGTTAAATAAAGTCATAATGGAGAACCGTAAAAAGTGGAAGAATCTAAGTGTGCATGGGTAGACTACAAAAAAGCATTTGACAGTATCTCACATTCATGGATAAAAGAGTGCTTAAAAATGAATAAGATACACCCTACACTGATCAATTACATTACAGCAACCATGAAACAGTGGCAAACCACTTTGCAGTTAAGCCATGATAAAGGATAAATTATTATTTCAGGGATAAAAATTCAAAGGGGGATATTCCAAGATGACTCTCTGTCACCACTGTTATTTTGTTTTGCCCTTAACCCATTAAGTTGTCTATGTAACAAATTAAGTCATAGCTACAGTTTGGCTCCTAGAAAACAACAAAGTGTAAAGACTTCTTACCTTCTTTTTGTAAATGATTTAAAACTACATAGCTTATCAGATGAGGAACTGAAAGCACAACTGCAAGTTGTCAAAACTTTTTCAGATGATTTAAGAATGTCATTTGGTCTTGCTAAATGTCCAAAAGCAACCTTTAAAGCAGGAAAGCTGCAGCACCAGAAAAACATTAGCTTGGGACAGGAATATGATATAAAAGAACTTGAGCAAGAGGGAGTAGATAAATATTTGGGAGCTGATGAAGGATCAACAATAAAACATGAATAAATGCAAATAAAACTTAGTAAGGAATACTTTAGAAGACTTAAATTAACACTTAAAACAACACTGACATCAAGGAATAAAGTCCAAGCTATAAACTAATTTACTCTTCCTGTCCTAACTTACAGTTTTGGTTTGATTAGCTGGCCCCAAATAGTGTTGGATAGGTTAGACAGGACAACAAGAAGGATGCTTCATGATCATCAAATGATTTATAAAAATCAGTGCCTACCAAGATTATATATTCCCCATTCTGAAGGAGGTATGGGCCTTCTCAAAACTGATTACATGTATAGATCTGCAATCGTGGGACTGCATACATATCTGCTGACCTCACAAGACCCAAATGTAGTGAAAGTTTTGAAACATGAGGAGAGTAAGTCTAAGATAATTTCTCTGCTTAGTTTAGTAGAAGCATATAGGTGTCCAGTGGGAACAGAAATCAAACCAGAAGTAGATAAAAGTCAGGCAGCAACTGCATGTGCCAAAAAACAAAAGAAAGAATATAAGCTGAAGGATCAGATGAGAAGGCAACAAATGTGGAAAATGCATAAATATAGTCACAAGTGTAGGAAACACTTGGAACAACCTCATGTTGATCAGGATTGAATGTAGGAATGGTTAAGGAGAGGTGAATTTAAACCAAAAGATGAAAGGTTAATATTGGCGGTCCAAAAAAGTGGACTACATATGCATTGGTTTACAAAGTCTAGTGAACATGTGGGAGAAACAGACAAATGTAGGTTTTGTAAAACAGAGTTGGAAACAGTTGCACATATTGTTGCTGGTTGTAATATACTAATGCTGAAGGACTGTATACTTTTTTGTAAAACAGAGTTGGAAACAGTTGCACATATTGTTGCTGTTTGTAATGTACTAATGCTGAAGGACTGTATACTGAAAGGTATAATAATGTGGCAAGACTGTTGCACTGTGGATTGTGCAAACATTACGGTGTTGAAGTGACTGAAAAACACTGGAAACATGAGCCACAAAGCATTACAGAAAATGATGAAGTTTATGTCACAAGGGATAACACATTACCAACAGTTCAAAAAATGGATGCGATTAAACCAGATATAATAGTCCATGAAAAGAAGAGAAAAATAGCATTGATCATTGAAATTGCCACACCCAGTGACTACAGAGTCTTAGGTACAGAGAGATACAAAGATATAAAATACCAGGATTTGCAGGCAGAAATAAGGGAAATGTGGAAGAAGGATACCCAGACAGTTCCTGTAGTAGCATTAGGAACAATGGGTCTTATTAAAAATAATTTACAATCATACTTAGATATGATACCGATACATACAACTCTGTATGAATTGCACAAGAAGTCATTACTGGGCACATTGTGGGTTTCATGAACTTTAATCATACTTTGACTTAGGAATGGAGTCCATTCCCGTCAGGATATTAAAAAAACAAAAGACTTGGAGAAATTGAAAAGTGAGACCTTATTAACAAGGACATAGGTAATCTCCAAACTCTGGATCCAACCCAGTTCAGATTTGTTAAAGGTAGTTCATGTCTGTCAAACCTGGTTGACTTCTTCGAGAAAGTTACCAAGGCCCTAGATGAGAGAAAGACTATGTATACCACCTATCGTGACCTAGGCAAGACATTTGACACAATACTCCACTCAGGTATTATAGAGGAACTCTCCCAATTGCAAATTAACCCCTTCATTACCAGATGGGTAGCCAACTGACTCACTGACAGGGCACATACTGTCAAAGTGGGTGACTTCACCTCTAGTAAAAGACCAGTCACCAGTGGCATACCACAAATATTTGTGCTGGGCATCTTACTGTTCAGAATTTATTTCTCAGAAGTCCAGGCAAATGTGGATGGCCTGCAGCTGACCAAGTTCACTGACAACTGCAAACTGGGAGCAATCATTGTTTCCCCCAGTGATGACAATATACGGCAGACAGGGTTAACACAGACAAATGACTGGTGCCAAAGCCAGAAAGACTGAAAGTCTTATCACTGTATTCTGTCTCCTACAGGTTGCTAAGGGATGACCTGTGCCTGGCTTACAGGACAGTCTCTAACCCAACCCTGATAGAAACGCTACACATTTGTAAATCAAACTGCAGGAGGGCCACTTGCTCCAGGGATCTTAACCTAGCCTTTGACATGAACAGGTCATGCTGGAGAGATAATTACATCTCCTAGAGACTGCCACTCCTCTGGAACAAGCTTCCAATATATGTGAAACAGAGCCTCTTCCTGACCTTCTTCAAATGCAACCTAGATCAATGGATGAGTGACTACAAATTCACTCCTGGGGTGGTGCCCATGTCTCTTATGGACACAGGAAGTTGGTATTAACTACCATAGACCCTTCTTCTGTGAACGTTACTCACCTAACCACTGGCAATTGGGATAACTCAGGATAAATATGGCTAAGCTTGTAAGGGCTCTAGGACAGTTAGCCTAGTATTATCCCATGAACCTATGAAGAATTAAGATGGGAACATTTATCTTTCATAAGCTATATCTGAACAGAGGAAACAAACAGGATTGTCCTGTTTTGTTATTTGCTTTATATTTAGAGCCATTATCAAATAAAAAAGAAGAAAGAAAATAAATACATATACATAGAAAATATTTAGAGTCTGACAAATTCAAAGATACAACTGGTATAGTAATCAAGAAAAGTTAATGTTTTTTGCAGATGATATTATTTTGTACTTGATAAATCAAGAAAATGGCATTTCAGTGTTAGAGAACATTTTGAGGCAACTTCTAATCTTTTTGAGGCATAAACTAAATGAAGAGAAAGCCTATACTGGTAAACCAAGTTCCCACATATAAATTGGTTCAACAAAACCCATTCTTATGGGACCATAGTTTAATCAAACACAATTTGGACCAATGGGTGAGAAATTGGAAATTCACCCCAGCTTGTTGCCTGTATCCTTTATGGATAGCCATGAGGCATAGGAATATTCCAAAGTCATCCAAGTCCTTAGGCATTGATAATTGGAAAAATTGGAGGATGAATGGTTAGGCTTAAACAGGCTCTAAGGTCTTTAGTAACCTATGATCTTATAATAAGAAGAGCTGTTTTGGTATATGGATTAAAAAAAGATTATACTATGAAAGCCAAAAAAGTACTACACCCGTCAAACCCAACAACTGCCACTCAATAAATGCGATATAACTGGTGAAAAATGAGTGTCTGGTTCCAAGGAAAGAGACAGGAAATACTAAAACTGTTGTTTATTGGTACATCAGGTTAAGCGCTTTCATCTATCCTCCATAGACTTCTTCAGAACACCATTTCTCAAACTAACAGCCTTTAAATAATACTAATTAATTCAAATTATCCAATCCTGTGATACACCAATTTGATCTCATGAATATTAATTTCATGGATACTGAATGACTCATCCTGACATAGATTCTCATAACACAACAGCCATATAAAATCATGAAAATACATAATAAAATAACTAAACAGTTATATTACTGTTTATGCGTGATGTAAAATTCATAATAGATTCAA
Source organism: Protopterus annectens (assembly GCF_019279795.1). Lineage (NCBI taxonomy): Eukaryota > Metazoa > Chordata > Ceratodontiformes > Protopteridae > Protopterus > Protopterus annectens. The sequence continues at coordinate 664,291,760 of NC_056729.1, forward strand.
TAATAAAATTACATGTAAAATAAAAACTTAAAAATGTTAAAAATACAACTTTTAGTTGCGTCTCACAAGAAACACACAAAACTGTGGGAAACTTATAACTCGATGAGTATAAAAAACTTGGAACAACACCTACCCTACTATTAATATTGCCTTTTTTCTTACCCATTCTAGGCCCTTAACAGGGGCTTGGTGGGAATACAATCATTTAATTCGGGGAAATGGCTGCATTTAATAATATTTGCCACTTCACTTCTCTTTCCCCCAATATACCTTTCGTGTCACCTCCTCTAGGATTAATCTTTACAAACTCTGCAATTGCAAACTTGAAAGTATTACACGTCTCACTATCCCTAATATCCCTATATAAGGCATTATTAGTATCTTGCTTTCTTATACAATAAAGATGGTCATATATTCGGTTTCTTACCCTCCTCTCAGCTTTTTCTACGTAGAAACACGGACATTTTGTACAAATGGCTAAATAAATTACAAACTGGGTCTGACAGTTGCCCTTTTTGAACCTTACTGTTGTTTTGTTGATATTATCTATAGTGTGGGTGTGCTCCTCATATATGGCACAACACTGATTACAGTGTCTGCATTTGCTTGTACGTATAGAATTTGTATCGTTATTTCTGTCACTATTTTGGATTTTCCTTTTTAAATTCTTTCCAGTTTTGTATACAAAAAGGGGTTCAGTTCCCAATGTATTATGTACCCCCTCATCACACCGCAAGATATTCCAATTTTTATGTATAATACTTTTGACCTCCTTTACATAAAGGTTAAACCCCAATATACAGGCCCTGTTATATTTCTTATTGTTTTAATTGCTATTAGTAGTCTCTTTGTTCATCTCCATATCCACACCCAATAAGGGTTTGTACTTTTTCACCCATTCTCTTTTAATATACCCTGTAATATCACTAATAAGTTCATTGGGGTACCCCCTTTCTCTAAACATATTTCCTATATGGTCAATTTCTTTAACCATCTCCAAATAGTCCGATGTCATCCAGGCTGCTCTTATACATTGCCCCTTAATAATACTTTTCTTTTGCTTCCATGGATGATTACTGGAAAATTCCAAGTATGTATTACTAAAGGTGTCTTTTCTGTATATATTTGATCTAAAACCTTTACTCGTAGTATAGATATATGTATCAAGATATGATATACCTCTTTTGTCACATTTGTGGGTAAATTTTAAGTATGGGCTGGAGGTGTTAAGATATTCTAAAAATAATACTATTTTGTCCATGGTACCAGTCCACAATATAAATATATCATCCAAAAATCTGATGTAACAACTAATGAACTGATACCATTGATTGGTGAACATATGTCTATCCTCCCAATCTAACAGGACAAGGTTTGCAAACATAGCGGCACACGCGGCCCCCATAGCAACACCTTGAGTCTGTCTTTAATGTTCACCATCATAATATGTATAATTATTATCCAGCACAATACCCATGAATTCTTCCAATAAAACAACTTTCTCCCATTCCAATTGTGTATACCTCTGTATACTGTTGATAAATCTAGTTGTTCCTTCTTCTCTAGGTATACAAGAAAATTGGTCGACCACATCAATTGTCAAAAATATGACACTATCTTTCCACAGGTTGGGTTTTATCCTGCTCAAAAATTCCCAAGAATGGGACCTTATTATAAATGGTTTTTAGCCATCTATATATTACTTTTCCAAAAGGAAAGGTCTTACGTTTACTCCCCGAAATAATAGGTCGAATTGGGGGATCCTCCATGTTTTTATGAATCTTGGGTATCCCCACTATTGTAGCCAATACTGGATGTTCTACTTTTAAAAATGGATACATTTCTTTATCTATTCTATTATCCATTAAGTATTCATTGAGGTATAAGTCAATTCTCCTATGGGCAATATTTATTTGGTTTATAGAAGAGATTTCATAATTCCCAGAATTATTTAATATATGATACATTTTCTGAGCGTAGTCATTTGCATCATATAACACAATTCCCACTCCTTTGTCGGGGGTCATTATCCATATATTGTGATTAGCACATATTTCATTAAAATTGTTTGTTCTTTTCTACTTAGATTGTATTTATATTTCTTCTTTTTAGTTGTTTCACAATATCTGTACAATTCGTCTGTTACCACCTTCTCATATGCCACTAGAGTATTATGCATGGGGGGTTTGAAAATAGTTCAAGATTTAATTTCCTCAAAAATTTCTTGAATTCAACAATATTGTCCACTGTCAAATCCACAATTTGGTACATATTGCATACCTTTAGGAAATAACAAGAAATGTTCCTTCTCTAATTTATATGTCGTATAATTAAATATATTGAAGTCCCCAAGAGTAAATTGAAACCTATGGACTACACTATCTCTTGTTCCATGTTTGTTTTTGCTGTTGGTTTCCCATCCACCCCCCCCCCCTTGGTATGGTACACCTCTCCTTCTCTGATTGTCGTATTCCCATTGATATTCGTGTTGCCGATAATCCTCCTTGTGGTCCTTCTTCCATTGCTGTTGCTTCCCTAAAAAATATTGTTTATTATTGTTCCCACCTTCATTCTGCCTTTAGTAGCTAACATTCTTACTTTCCAAACCTCAATCCTTCCCTTTGTACTTCTCACTTGTGTTCCATTTGTAGGCTACCCCCAATCTGTATTGTTCCGTATCCCTCTGCAGTTTCTTACATTTTCTATCAAAAATCTTAATATTACTTTTCTCTGCATCATCGAATTGCTTGGAATACAAGGTTTCCCACTGTGAAAACAATAAATCAATAACGGTTTTTTCATTCAATTCGTCTACTTCTTTCATTAATCTACACATTTTACTGTCATTGCAAGTAATAATGAATTCCATAAAATGTGTCCCAAAACCATCAAACATTTTGTTACATTCATTAATTTCATTTTCAGTCATATCCACACCTATGGATTGCTTGAAAAATCGCAAACCCATTTATACTAATTTTGATTCTATACATTTTTGTACGTACATATTCTCAAGCTGTAAAGCCTTAATAGTCCCCAGTTTGTGGCCAAATTTATGAATAAAGTCTCTCAATGTTTTTAAATTGGTATTGTTCCCTTCTTTATTATTATTACCAAGCCACACTTCATTAGGAGAAGAAAAACTGTATTTTGCTTTCAAAAATGCATCTAAATCTTGAAGTTCTACACCCGGGATACCAGGCTCAGAGTTAATAATAAGCTGTTTGTTAACAGCACTTGAATGGGACTGACCTGCCACCACAGAATAAGTCTTTTTGGGTACTGTTCATTTTGGTTTCGCTCCTAACACCAGAAAGCCATCCTCCGAATTCTTGCCCTGAAGAACCGAGGTTCTCACTTGGTCCTCTGTTTCAGCATTTGATTCGGCAAAAATCCTATGAGAGGGTCCGCTTCCATCAGTAACCATTACATCTCCAAAGCCTTGACCGTTGGAAATGCCTCTGACAGTACCAGCACTCCGTGATGACATCAGGAGCACGTTGGAACCTTCATTCCGCTTGTCCGCCTGGCTCATCACTTCAATAAGTTGCGTTAATTCTCCTTTAATGATAGCGACCTCTGATTGTAATTTGTGCACCTCATCTCTTCTGACTGGGGAAAACATAGAAGGCAGCTCATCTAAGGAATCCATGACACTCCAGCAATGCCAAAAAAGTACTACACCAGTCAAACCCAACAATTGCCAGTCAATAAATGCAATATAACTGGTGAAAAATGAGTGTCCAGTTCCAAGGAAAGAGTCAGGAAATACTAAAACTGTTGTTTATTGGTACATCAGGTTAAGCGCTTTCATCTGTCCTCCATAGACTTCTTCAGAACACCATTTCTCAAACTAACAGCCTTTAAATAATACTAATTAATTCAAATTATCCAATCCTGTGATACACCAATTTGATCTCATGAATATTCATTTCATGGATACTGAATGACTCATCCTGACATAGATTCTCATAACACAACAACCATATAAAATCATGAAAATACATAATAAAATAACTAAACAGTTATATTACTGTTTACGCATGATGTAAAATTCATAATAGATTCAATAATAAAATTGCATGTAAAATAAAAATAAAAACTTAAACATGTTAAAAATACAACTTTTAGTTGTGTCTCACAATAAACACACAAAACTGTGGGAAACATATAACTTGATGAGTATAAAAAACTTGGAACAACACCTACCCTACTATTAATATTGCTTTTTTCTTACCCATTCTAGGCCCTTAATAGGGGCTTGGTGGGAACACGATCATTTAATCTGGGGTAAGTGGCTGCATTTAATAATACTTACAACTTCACTTCTCTTTCCCCCAATATTCCTTTCATGTCACCTCCTCTAGGATTAATCTTTACACACTCTGCAATTGCAAACTTGAAAGTATTACAAGTCTCACTATCCCTAATATGCCTATATAAGGCGTTATTAGTATCTTGCTTTCTTATGCAATAAAGATGGTCATATATTCAGTTTCTTAACCTCCTCTCAGTTTTTCCTATATAGAAACACGGACATTTTATACAGGTAGCTAAATAAATCACAAACTGGGTCTGACAGTTGCCCTTTTTGAACCTTACTGTTGTTTTGTTGATTCTGCGTTGGCGGTGCTGCGGTAGTATTGTCGCCTCAAAGTAAGACATTGTCCGGTTCGATTCTCAGCTAGAGCATCTTCTGTGTGGAGACATGCATGAATGGGCATACCTTCATTGAAGGTTGTGCATCAGGGCTTGCAACTCGGCATGTAAAAATCTATCTACCAATCATTAGTGGACCGGAGTTCCACTGTGGCGACCCCTAACCGGGAAAAGCCAAAAGACACAACTGTTGTTTTGTTGATATTATCTATAGTACGGGTGTGCTCCTCATATATGGCACAACACTGATTACAATGTCCGCATTTGCTTGTACCTACAGAATTTGTATTGTTATTTCTATCACTACTTTGGATTTTCCTTTTTAAATTCTTTCCAGTTTTGTATACAAAAAGGGGTTCAGTTCCCAATTTATTATGCACCCCCTCATCACACCGCAAAATATTCCAATTTTTATGTATAATACCTTAGACCTTCATTACATAAGGGTTAAACCCCAATATACAGGCCCTGTTATATTTCTTATCGTTTTGATTGCTATTAGTAGTCTCTTTGTTCGTCTCCATATCCACACCCAATAAGGGTTTGTACTTTTCCCCCATTCTCTTTTAACATACCCTGTAATATCACTAATAAGTTCATTGGGGTACCCCCTATCTCTAAACATATTTTCAGTATGGTAAATTTCTTTAACCATCTCCAAATAGTCCGATGTCATCCGGGCTGCTCTTATACATTGCCCCTTGATTATACTTTTCTTTTGCTTCCATGGATGATTACTGGAAAATTCCAAGTATGTATTACTAAATGTGTCTTTTCTATATATCTTTGACCTAAAACCTTTACTCATAGTATAGATATATGTATCAAGATATGATATACCTCTTTTTGTCACATTTGTGGATACATTTTAAGTATGGGCTGGAAGTGTTAAGGTATTCTAAAAATAATACTATTTTGTCTATGGTACCAGTCCACAATATAAATGTATCATCCAAAAATCTGATGTAACAACTGATGAACTGGTACCATTGATTGGTGAACATATATTCATCCTCCCAATCTAACAGAACAAGGTTTGCAAACATAGGGGTACACGCAGCCCCCATAGCAACACCTCGAGTCTGTCTGTCTGTAATGTTCACCATCATAATGTATATAATTATTATCCAGCACAATACCCATGAATTCTTCCAATAAAGCAACTTTCTCCCATTCCAATTCTGTATACCTCTGTATACTGTTGATAAATCTAGTTGTTCCTTCTTCTCTAGGTATACAAGAAAATAGGTCGACCACATCAGTTGTCAAAAATATGACACTATCTTTCCACAGGTGGGGTTTTATCCTACTCAAAAATTCCCAAGAATCTTTGACAATGTGTGGGACCTTACTATAAATGGTTTTTAGTCATCTATCTATTACTTTTCCAAAAGGAAAGGTCTTACTTTTACTCCCTGAAATAATAGGTCGAAATGGGGGATCCTCCATGTTTTTATGATTCTTGGGTATCCCCACTATTGTAGCCAATACTGGATGTTCTACTTTTAAAAATTGATACATTTTTTTATCTGTTCTATTATCCATTAAGTATTCCTCGAGGTATAAGTCAATTCTCCTATGGGCAATATTTATTTGGTTTATAGAAGAGATTTCATAATTCCCGGAATTATTTAATATATGATACGTTTTCTGTGCGTAGTCATTTGCATCATATAACACAATTCCCCCTCCTTTGTCAGGGGTCATTATCCTTATATTGTGATTAGCACATATTTCATTAAAACTGTTTGTTCTTTTCTACTTAGATTGTATTTATATTTCTTCTTTTTTGTTGTTTCACAATATCTGTACAATTCGTCTGTTACCACCTTCTCATATGCCACTAGAGTATTATGCATGGGGGGTGAGAAATTACTTTTCTTCCATAAGTCACTTTTAATTTCATACTTATTTTCACTATGAAAAAATAGTTCAAGATTTAATTTCCTCAAAAATTTCTTGAATTCAACAATATTGTCCACTATGTCAAATCCACAATTGGGTACATATTTCATACCTTTAGCAAATAACAATAAATGTTCCTTCTCTAATTTATATGTTGTATAATTAAATATACTAAAGTCCCCAAGGGTAAATTGAAACCTATGGGACTGCACTATCTCTTGTTCCATGTTTGTTTTTGCTGTTGGTTTCCCATCCACCCCCCTTGGTATGGTACACCTGTCCTTCTCTGATTGTCGTATTCCCATTGATATTCATGTTGCTGATAATCCCCCTTGTGGTCCTTCTTCCATTGCTGTTGCTTCCCTAAAAAATATTGTTTATTGTTGTTCCCACCTTCATTTTGCCTTTGGTAGCTAACATTTTTACTTTGCAAACCTCGATCCTTCCCTTTGTACTTCTCACTTGTGTTCCATTTGTAGGCTACCCCCAATCTGTATTGTTCCATATCCATCTGCAGTTTCTTACATTTTCTATCAAAAATCTTAATACTACTTTTCTCTGCATCATCGAATTGCTTGGAATACAAAGTTTCCCACTGTGAAAACAACAAATCACTAACAATTTTTTCATTCAATTCGTCTACTTCCTTCATTAATCTACACATTTTACTGCCATTGCAAGTAATAATGAATTCCATAAAACGTGTCCCAAAACCATCAAACATTTTGTTACATTCATTAATTTCATTTTCAGTCATATCCACACCTATGGGTTGCTTGAAAATTTGCAAACCATCGGTACTAATTTTGATTCTATACATTTTTGTAGGTACATATTGTCAAGCTGTAAAGCCTTAATAGTCCCCAGTTTGTGGCCAAATTCATGAATAAGGTCTCTCAATGGGCTGACACTCTTAAAGGTTCTCTCTCTCTTTGTGACATGCTTCTTCATGCACTTCGTCAATCACTTTTTTATATCTTTCTATGCTCTCTCGTGTCTTTATTTTACTGTTTTTTTGTTCAGTTTATACAGTACTCTGTCTCTGAAAACCAGTTTATAGTTTTGTTATTTTTTCTTGCATGTTCTTAACAACTAGTGCATTTTACATTTCTTCTTTCTTTCATTCAATTCCATGTGCTCCCAAATCAATGGATTTTTAGTGGCTTTATAGACTTAAATCATGTTCCCACTGTTGCACCTGTAGTTAACCGTGAAATGTCCCAAATGTTGTAACATATCCACATATGGCTTTGTTTCCAAACCTTTAATCATCTTAGTATACATTCTCTGTATTCCTTCTAATGTAATTCTGCATTTTTTCACTACATTGTTTATATAATAACTAAAGCTTAGCATGTCATCTACCATATGCTAACTTTCTTAAACAGAGACACATGTTCAATCTCTTTACTACCAAGTCTAAAGTGATACTATAAATATGAAAAGCCAGAAGTGGAATACTTAAGTCTTATCGGTAAAAATTATCATATTATTAGCATTAGCTGAAGTATACAATTCATTTAGATGTTGAAATTTCACTTCTAAGAAGCAATCAATTTAATAAATAAGCATGTTTCATCCAAAGTAATTCAGACTTCCTCAAATCTGAGGAAACCTGATGTACTTTGGATAAAAACCCTTAATTTTTAAAGTTGGTTGCTTCTTGTTATTGGATACTCTTTTTTTTTTTTTTTTTTTTTTTTTTGCTTATCACCATTCCATTCGTTTTGTTTTATTTATTTTTTTCTTTATTTATTTAGCTTTGAAGACATCTGTCTACAGAAAGTAGAGGATATCTGATGGACTTTTTTATTTCAAGGAAATGCAACTAGACAGGTACAAAATCTATCCCTCAATCACTAGACTACCATAATTCGTGATGTTCTTGCAAAAAGTCATTCTCTGTCTGCCACAATCAATTGTATAGTCAAGCCAGTATCCACCTTACAAGAAATCTAGATCAGTAATTCATGATTTGCTTTGTAAAAAGCTCCTAACAAATCTATATACACTTCTTCAGTCTGAATACTTGCTTTCTTAATTTTATCACCATAATTATATTATAATAAAACAACTGGATACAAGTTATAACCTGTCTGCCTCCTCTGTGTATGCATATTGATAAATATTGGTCACCCAAACTGTCCCAAGCTCTTCTATTAAAACACTTAAGGCCAACAAATCCATGACCTTTCAAGTATTCCTCAAAGAACTAATTGAACTATAGATGTTAACATTTTCTCTTGGGTGCTTTCTTTTGTATATGGGTTTCACTGTTAGAAACTTCCAATCATTTGGAATCTGAATGTGTTTGAAGATGCACTAATGATATTATTCCAGTTTTTCTGCAAGGATGTGCCTTAATGTTTAGTCTTTAGTTGTGAGACCATCCTGTCCTGATGTTTTGGTATAACCTAACCTAAAAGGAGTGCTCTAACATCTTCATTTATCACCCACAACCAGCACCCATTTTCCTCTTCTATTTTCATGCCTAAAATGGAATGTTTAGACCCATAATAAATTATGACGTGAGTAGTGCAGTAATATCAGTTCTGTCTTTGTAAATTACACTGTTAGCTTTAATACAACCAAGAGAGTTGATTCTTTCACTTTTCATGCGTTTAAAAATACACTTTTATTATCTTTAATACTGTTCGGTAGATCATCATATTTTTGTTGTTAATCACTTCATTATTAGATTGTATCCTTCTATTTAAGTTGTTTATTTTAGCTTTCGACAGCTATTCTTTCTTGCATTCTAATATTTGTTAATTTATTTCTACTATTAGTCAAGTTCCTGGTCCATTTACCAATGTTACCAGTGAAAAGGAAGTCTTTTTCCCAATCCCATCTTGCCATTTTTTAATCTTTAACCTAGCAATACATTCATTCAATATATTAAATTTCTCATATTTTATTAATTACTTAAGAATTTTCCCAGATAGCAGCTTTCAAATATGTTTTTTTTTTTCCTTTTTTATATTTTGTAATTATGTTAAATCTTATTTGAATAAACTAATGCTAATTTATTGAGAAGAGCTACTAACATGGGGTGGTCACTGACAATGAGAGAGGAACAGGAAATAAACAATTACCTATCTCAAAAAACTGTATAATACAAATAAGGTTCAATATATTGTTTCCCCTGGTTGGTGTGTTAAGCTGTTTTAGATTGTTCTACAAGAAAATTGTACTAAAAACTTCTTTAAACTATTTGAGTAATCTATTGTTGTCCATTTTGTGCCAGGCAAATTAATGTCTGAAGAAAATGTTGCATTGTGTGTGCATGTGGAGTAGATAAAAGTAAGCAACCACTTAAATCACCCATTCTTTATCTAACTGTTCTGTGGACACCCGTGACTGGAATACATAATTTACCAGCTTTGATAGTCATACTTACACAGACTATTATATTTTCATTATTTCAAAAGTATAAAATTGCATAATATTAATGTTATCTCTCAAAATAATCCCAATTCCCCTGCCTAAACAGTTTTGTACTCCTCTATACCTGTCAAAAACAGGTAACCTTCAAATGTAACCTTCAAAAATTTTGCACTAGTCTGTTTCTTTAAACCAAGTTTTAGGTCTTATTGCTTTGTCAACATTATGCAATAGCAGAAGTTCTTTTAAAAGAAGGACTCACGTGTTCAAACTTTAAATATTTGTAGTTAATACTAAAAGGTTGTCCATGTCTAAGTCAAGATTTGAAGTCCAGTCATTTCAGCTGTGTGGTCCTTTTCATATACATTTTGACTCAGTCAGTATTTGAGTGGATATACCAACTAGCAGCTGCCTTGTAAGCAATGTCTAAGAAGTATAATCTGACACCTAAAAACATTTATTTCTTTGCTTACTAAAATTGGATCCCTAAGTCCTGGACCATTTTTACCTGTCTGATTTATATCACTGCTGTGAATTTAACCAGTATTCATAAGCAGTTCTTCCAAAGCTGTACATTGGCCCTTGTAAGCACATAACAGTTCTACTGATTATTTTCCTAAAACACAGATGTCAATTCCTCCTATGTTGCAGTTAACTAGACTGTTACAATCATTTCTTCATACTTCTACATTCTCATGTGTTATAACAATCAGTTGTAAGCCATGAAATACCTAACAAATTAGTAACAAAGCAGTTGGTGTTATAAGGAGGAAGTCTGTCCTTGATCATTTCCCCTTTTACGGTCACATTATTTTATATATCTAGACCATTTTGTAGTCCTCCCATAGTGAATTTAAGTATCTGAATGACTTTTTCCCCCCATTTTGTCTCTCTTGTTCCTTTTTGTCATATTTCCTTGTAGAAGTTTCCAGACCATATATGTGTATTTATATTTCTTGGTTCTATTTCTAATTAAATTTCCATATAAAAGCTTAAGAACAGTATCTGTAATCAATTCTCTTTCTTCCCCATACCCCCTTCCATAGCTCATTTACATCCTACCTCACCTTTTGTAACTTCTTCACACTGAACACTATTTCCTTTCTTATGGGGTGATTTAAGTTCATTTTAAAATTACATTGTGAGATTTCTTTTGTGTCCCAGCACACTATCATTTCATTTCGTTTTGCCTTTTGTGCAATTTTCGTCTCCAGTTTCAATAGCTGTTCTGCTACCTTCGTTTATTAATAGCTATTTTATGTGTGCATATGCTCTTTCTTTTCATGTGTTTTACTGATCTATTCATCACAAATGTTTGTTTCGTACACTTGGTATTTTCTGATATGTTTAATTCAAAAAATGATGGCAGCTGACACACCCTTTTTTCCACATTAACATGAATAAGAGTCATATGCTTAATCTTCACTTGTTCTTTGGCTATTTTATCTGACCTATTGTATTCCAAAATGTCAGGTGGTTGTCCTTATGCTCATCTACTCCCTTCACTCGCATGTATTGGACTTGTGTCCTATAATTGTTTTCCCAGTTTCTTCAGCCCTTGATTCTGTTGTTTCCCCATTCATATGAATATGAAGAGATGCAATGTGTTCATACTAATCTGACAATTCACTAACAAGCTCAACAACTGTTTTAGAGCTGTATCAGAAAAACAATGACATTTCCCATCATATTTTCCCCTTTTGATTCCCTGTATGCATCCCAAGTCTTTCAGTTCATCGCAATTCAACCAACTTACGTGATTGCTGCCATATACAGAGCTGAAGGCACAGCAACATCTGCTGTGTCTGTCGGAAACTGTTCCTTAACAAGTCATAAAATGTGTACTTATTGAAATCTGCCATAATTTATTAATAACAGCTCAAGAATGACTAACATCCTCCTTTCATTTTGACACTACTGACATCGAGACTTCTACTGCTCATTCTGTTTTTCAGTTTGTACTTATCATTGCTGTTTTTCACTTTTTTTGTTTTCTTTAAAAGTTTAATTCTAGCTTCTGATCTACAGCTTGGTTTAACTCTGAATTTGCTTCATTTTCTCTCATATGAACATGTATTATTGGAATATTTTCCCCTTTTCCATCCTTAATTGTTTTTTCTTCACCTAACTAGATCTTCAGGTAATAGTGAATTAATATAGAGTCTGTTATTTAGTATTAGCATTACTCCCCCCCTCCTTTATTTATGTTTTCTCTGTAATATTTGTGTGACACATAATCCAAAAACTCCAAGGAAAGGGTGCCACAGGACCAGGAACCAATAAAACCACAACAGGCACCCAAAGAGGCAGAAGGTAATAATAAAACACGAGCCTGTAGGTGTAAGCAGCAGCAGGTTTAATCACATAAACGCCACACAATACAAAGCGTTTTCGTCCACCAGACTTCCTCAGATGTAAAATGAAAGAATGAAGGCTGTGCCTGCTTATATACCCCTCCCAATCTAATTAGTAGTTAAAACAATTGTTTAATTGACGCCAATTAAATCCTGTAACTAAAATATTTGTGACAACCTACCAACTTGCCACAAATACAGATGAAAGTAGATAAAAACATGCACATTTTTTAAAAGAGCTTTAAAATAAATATATAAATACTAAAACCATCACAATGTGTTGGACAGATAAATAAACTTGAATCAAAAACTGGGCGTCATAATTGATACTCCAGCGGACACAAACATCCTTCAGAGAGGCCTCATAGAAACGGATAATTGGTGCCAGAACCATGGCCTTAAGCTGAACGCCAAAAAATGTATAGTCATACCCTTTGGGAAAAACAAGGTACCCACAAATTAACACATAGGTGGTAATCCATTAAGTACGGAAGAGGTAATCAGGGACCTAGGGACCCAGGTTGACAGTAACCTCTCATTTGACACTCACATTGCCAAAGTGGTTAGGAAGACCTTCTATATCGCCCACCTTATCATGAAGGGTTACACATCTAGATCAAGAGAGGTTATTGTGCCCCTGTACTCTTCTCTTATCAGGCCAATGATTGAGTACAGTGCCCCATTTGGGATGTATCTTACCCGACACCTGCAGCAGTTGGAAAGACCCCAAAAGTTCCTCACCAAGAGGATAAACGGTCTTAAACATATGTCATATGCTGCCCGACTGAAAAAACTCCAGCTCTATTCAGTCGCATACCGCCTACTCAGAGATGACCTGTGCCTGACGTACAAGGCCATGTCCAGTCCGGAATTAATGGACATGCTCCATCTCAGAAAATCCAAATCCATCAGAACCACGAGAGCAAGAGACTTAAACCTCAACACAGAAATAAATAGGATGTGCTGTAGGGACAGATTCATAACCCAGAGGCTCCCTACACTCTGGAACAGAATCCCAATCCATGTTAGGCAGAGCCGCTCACTAACTCTATTCAAGAGAAATCTTGACGAGTGGATGGGAGATCGTAGGTTTACCCCGGGGGTCATCTCTGTGTCACTACTAGACAGAGGCACAGCAAATTAAACCCTAAATGGGAGTAGTATTCTCATCCTAAGGGGTGGTGAAAGCCACACACACTCTGGCTAGGCTTATAAATGCCCTAGGACAGATAGCCTAGTACGAACCTATGAACCTATGAACAAAAAGAACTTGCAAAACAATATATATACTTATTTTATAGTTTTGCAGCTCTCATTTTTAAAATGGGGGCAATGGGTATGTATTCATTCAGCCCTGGGAATCTATTGGCTTCCAATAACAACTGCCAAAATATTTCTCTCACCGCTATCCTATTTTCCCATGGGCCCCCCCCTCACATCACATTGCACCTTCTCTACAACAAAGAAGCCCCATTTTGCTTGGGAACATGTCAGTGTATGTTTAAACAAGGCATTTGTAATATCTTCGACTCTAATAGCATATAAATGCTCATAAATCCTCCTTCTGAGTTTACAAGTAGTTTTTCCAATGTAAAATGCACCACAGGTTTTACATAGGGCTAAATAAATCAAGCCTTCACTATTACAGTTGGAAAAACTACTACTCTGAATCTGATGGTCTCTTGACAGGATGTATACAGAATCCTGTCTAAGTATATATGGGCATTGGGCACATGCCCCACATTTGTAGGTTCCCAATTTCTTACATGAAACAATAGAACCATTATGCTCCAGCAAATCCTTGAGGTTCCTGCCTTTTTATATGTAAATCCTAGGGTGTTGGTAAACAAAACGTCCAACTCTGAATAACACCTAAACCTGCTCCAGTGTTGAGTAATAATGTTTTTAACCCTAGAGGTATTCTGATTATAAAACATCACATAGTTACCCCCAAGGTTTCTTGATTTTATCCCTGGTAACGTCACCCCTGGTTGTTGTGTGGTACCCTGCACATTTATTGGTACTATCACACTTGTATCTCCTGTTCCCAAAATAGGGGCAAACCTATCCTTTCTCCCATTCTTTACTTCCTCCAAAACCTCATCAATTAAATAATTAGGATACTTCCTAGATATAAACATTTCTTTGACTCTCTGACTTTCGTCTTCGAAGTCAGAGTCCAAAGAGGTCATCCTACAACTACGGACAAATTGTGTCTTGATAATACTTCTCTTCTGTTTAAACGGATGGGAATTGGTGAAATATAGGTATGAGTTAGAAAAGGTTTCCTTTCTATATACATTAGATGTAAACTGCTGCCCTAGGACATCTTTTTTAATAGTGACGTCCAGAAAGTTCATATAGTCATGTGTAATATGGGAAGTAAATTTCAAAAAATTAGTGGTATGGTTTAGATAGTCTATGAATTCTGTTAACTTTTCCATACTACCTTTCCAAAAAATGCAAATATCATCCAGGTAATGTTTGTAATATACCCAATATTGTGCATATTCAGACTGGAACGCAAACTTCTCTTCCCAAACCATGAGCACAATGTTGGCATAAGTAAGGGCACAACTTGCCCCCATGGCCACTCCCTGGATCTGTTTAAACAACTCACCCTCAAAAAATATAAAGTTGTGTTTCAATACCAAATCCATCAACTCTGTATAAACCAGAAAAGTATTGTGGTCAAGTTTTCCATGTTGGTGAATGGCATCCTGGAACCATTCTGACCCTGTAGAGTGTGGAATCACATTAAATAAATCCTGAATATCAAGGGTTACAAATATTAAGGAATCTGAATACATGTTGCTATTAATGCTTCTCAAAAATTCCCAGGAGTCCTTAAGTATACCATTGGCCCTAACCCAAATATCTTTTAATTTTATATCCAAAATTTTGGCCAACAGATGGGTTTTAGAGCCATTGGCTGCCACAATGGGTCTCAGGGGTGGATCCTCCACACTTTTATGTACCTTGGGTATCCCGAAAATAGCAGGGATACGGGGTCTGTCCACACTGAGATACTTAAAAGTGTCCTGGTTTATAAAATTGTCATTCAGCATGTCCTGTAAAACCAAATCAATCTTACGGTATGCTAAGTTAATCTCATTCTTGGATACCCTAATACCTGTTAGTATCATTAAGCATATCCATCATCTTACTGGAATACAAAATACTGTCCATGAAGACCACCCCTCCACCTTTTTCGGGTTGCATCTCCCTCAGGTATCTATTTTCTTGAATGGATTTGAGAAGTACCTTTTCTTCTCTAGTCATGTTAAATTTACCATGCCATCCACCCGTATAAACATTCCTGATTTCTTCTTCGACCTCCCTTTCAAAATTTTTTAGCTGGGGTGTATAGGGGGATTATAGGTACTAGGTCTTCTAATACCACTATTAGTACCACCATCCTGTTGCCCCTGAAACATAATATCTAAATTATTTTTCCGTAGAAAAATCCTCAGGTCTATTATGCTGTCCACTAAATTACCCCCTGTAGAGGGGATGAATTTAAAACCTTTTGAAAATAAAAGAAAATGTTTCCTGTCAATCTGCTCACTGCTGTAATTGTAAATTTTAAAGTCATGTAGGGTGTGACATGGTCCATCCACAGTAATATTCCCTGTACTCCATTGGTCCAACATGATGGCTAGTCCCCCTTCCTGGCTACCACTCTTATTTATCTTGTGCCGTTTGGGGGACCCCTGTAAAAATACCGCACGGGAGATTTGTGCCTTAACCTATCTGATCTCCTAAGTTCAGGGAATTCAGTATTGTTTGAATCCTGATGTTCCCCCATCCCTGAATCACTGTAGATTACTCTATGGTCCATAGCGTCCCAGGCATTGTGTCCCCCTGGTGGAAAAGAAGAGGAATAAGTACTGTGTTGTGGTCCAGATTTATCAAAAAAATTATTTTTTCGACCAAATTTGTCATTCTTAGGGTACGGGTATGCTTTTTTCTGTCTGTAATCCCTCAAATCCCTATCTATTTTGCCACACTTCCTTTTAAAAATAACATGACATTTTTCTTCTTTTCCTATTCCTTCTATTCCTCTTCTTTTCCACCAGGGGGACACAATGCCTGGGACTCTATGGACCATAGAGTAATCTACAGTGATTCAGGGATGGGGGAACATCAGGATTCAAACAATACTGAATTCCATGAACTTAGGAGATCAGATAGGTTAAGGCACAAATCCCCTGTGCGGTATTTTTACAGGGGTCCCCCAAACGGCACGAGATAAATAAGAGTGGTAGCCAGGAAGGGGGACTAGCCATCATGTTGGACCAATGGAGTACAGGGAATATTACTGTGGATGGACCATGTCACACCCTACATGACTTTAAAATTTACAATTACAGCAGTGAGGAGATTGACAGGAAACATTTTCTTTTATTTTCAAAAGGTTTTAAATTAATCCCCTCTACAGGGGGTAATTTAGTGGACAGCATAATAGACCTGAGGATTTTTCTACGGAAAAAGAATTTAGATATTATGTTTCAGGGGCAACAGGATGGTGATACTAATAGTGGTATTAGAAGACCTAGTACCTATAATCCCCCTATACACCCCCAGCTAAAAACTTTTGAAAGGGAGGTTGAAGAAGAAATCAGGAATGTTTATAGGGGTGGATGGCTTGGTAAATTTAACATGACTAGAGAAGAAAAGATACTTCTCAAATCCATTCAAGAAAATAGATACCTGAGGGTGATGCAACCCGACAAAGGTGGAGGGGTGGTCTTCATGGACAGTATCTTGTATTCCAGTAAGATGATGGATATGCTTAATGATACCAACAGGTATGTTAGGGTATCCAAGAATGAGATTAACTTAGCATACCGTAAGATTGATTTGGTTTTACAGGACATGCTGAATGACAATTTTATAAACCAGGACACTTTTAAGTATCTCAGTGTGGACAGACCCCATATCCCTGCTATTTTCGGGATACCCAAGGTACATAAAAGTGTGGAGGATCCACCGCTGAGACCCATTGTGGCAGCCAATGGCTCTAAAACCCATCCGTTGGCCAAATTTTTGGATATAAAATTAAAAGATATTTGGGTTAGGGCCAATGGTATACTTAAGGACTCCTGGGAATTTTTGAGAAGCATTAATAGCAACATGTATTCAGATTCCTTAATATTTGTAACCCTTGATATTCAGGATTTATTTAATGTGATTCCACACTCTACAGGGTCAGAATGGTTCCAGGATGCCATTCACCAACATGGAAAACTTGACCACAATACTTTTCTGGTTTATACAGAGTTGATGGATTTGGTATTGAAACACAACTTTATACTTTTTGAGGGTGAGTTGTTTAAACAGATCCAGGGAGTGGCCATGGGGAAAGTTGTGCCCCTACTTATGCCAACATTGTGCTCATGGTTTGGGAAGAGAAGTTTGTGTTCCAGTCTGAATATGCACAATATTGGGTATATTACAAATGTTACCTGGATGATATTTGCATTTTTTGGAAAGGTAGTATGGAAAAGTTAACAGAATTCATAGACTATCTAAACCATACCACTAATTTTTTTAAATTTACTTCCCATATTACACATGACTATATGAACTTTCTGGACGTCACTATTAAAAAAGACATCCTAGGGCAGCAGTTTACATCTAATGTATATAGAAAGGAAACCTTTTCTAACTCGTACCTATATTTCACCAGTTCCCATCCGTTTAAACAGAAGAGAAGTATTATCAAGAGACAATCTGTCCGTAGTTGTAGGATGATCTCTTTGGACTCTGACTTCAAAGACGAACGTCAGAGAATCAAAGAAATGTTTATATCTAGGAAGTATCCTAATTATTTAATTGATGAGGTTTTGGAGAAAGTAAAGAATGGGAGAAAGGATAGGTTTGCCCCTATTTTGGGAACAGCAGATACAAGTGTGATAGTACCAATAAATGTGCAGGGTACCATACAACAACCAGGGGTGACGTTACCAGGGATGAAATCAAGAAACATTGGGGGTAACTATGTGATGTTTTGTAATCAGAATACCTCTAGGGTTAAAAACATTATTACTCAACACTGGAGCAGGTTTAGGTGCTATTCAGAGTTGGATGTTTTGTTTACCAACACCCTAGGATTTACATATAAAAAAGGCAGGAACCTCAAGGATTTGCTGGAGCATAATGGTTCTATTGTTTCATGTAAGAAATTGGGAACCTACAAATGTGGGGCATGTGCCCAATGCCCATATATACTTAGACAGGATTCTGTATACATCCTGTCAAGAGACCATCAGATTCAGAGTAGTAGTTTTTCCAACTGTAATAGTGAAGGCTTGATTTATTTAGCCCTATGTAAAACCTGTGGTGCATTTTACATTGGAAAAACTACTCGTAAACTCAAAAGGAGGATTTATGAGCATTTATATGCTATTAGAGTCGAAGATATTAAAAATGCCTTGTTTAAACATACACTGACATGTTCCCAAGCAAAATGGGGCTTCTTTGTTGTAGAGAAGGTGCAATGTGATGTGAGGGGGGGGCCCGTGAGAAAATAGGATAGAGGTGAGAGAAATATTTTGGCAGTTGTTATTGGAAGCCAATAGATTCCCAGGGCTGAATGAATACATATCCATTGCCCCCATTTTAAAAATGAGAGCTGCAAAACTATAAAATAAGTATATATATTGTTTTGCAAGTTCTTTTTGTTGGTTTTTGATTCAAGTTTATTTATCTGTCCAACACATTGTGATGGTTTTAGTATTTATATATTTATTTTAAAGCTCTTTTAAAAAATGTGCATGTTTTTATCTACTTTCATCTGTATTTGTGGCAAGTTGGTCGGTTGTCACAAATATTTTAGTTACAGGATTTAATTGGTGTCAATTAAACAATTGTTTTAACTACTAATTAGATTGGGAGGGGTATATAAGCAGGCACAGCCTTCATTCTTTCATTTTACATCTGAGGAAGTCTGGTGGACGAAAACGCTTTGTGTTGTGTGGCGTTTATGTGATTAAACCTGCTGCTGCTTACACCTACAGGCTCGTGTTTTATTATTACCTTCTGCCTCTGTGGGTGCCTGTTGTGGTTTTATTTGTGTGACACAGCCTTATTAATCTCATATTCTTAGTGTTCCTCTTCCCAACATCTACCTCATCAGATTCCTGCATTATATATCCTTTTGTGTCTTTTTCTTTTAGCTTTAACTCATCTTTGCACAAGGACATTGTTAATATGTATGCACTTCTTTTGTACAAAATGCACTTTTATTTTTTATTACAGCTTTTCATTAAGTCCTTATCATTTATGGATACTACATTTTATAGCATCTTACAATGTATTAACGTGCCTTCCTTCCCAAATCCCCAATGACCTATACATATTATATGATCATCATATAAGTACAAAGTATTAGAATTTCACCGTTTACTCATAATGTGACTTTAGCATCCCACCATCCATTCCACACCTCCCCTTCATGCATAAGATATTCTGGCAATGAAATAATGTCATAGTTTTGTTGAAATCACAGATTCAGCATTTTCAAATAAATCCTTTCATTCCTGTTTAATATAATAGCTTGTTTCTCTATTGAGTTGGTTCATGGAATGTAGATACATTTAGTCTATGGCTATGAATTCCCACTAGACGGTAATCTCCCAGAACTGTTCTAGAAGCATTGTGTGTGTTTTTGAATGACATATCATAGATATCCTCATATTTAGAGTAAATGAAGGCAATAAATCCTTGTCTTTCTAACCACTTGCCTTTGCAACAAAATCATGTAAAATAAAATATCTGAGGAGGGACTCCAGCTATCTGCCATACCATAGATTTTGCTTGATGCCGCAGATTTTGTGTTTGTTGGATCATGTCTGCCAAAGTTCTGCTGTTTCTCCCCATTGCATTCGTTCAGATATCGTTTAATCCCTTCCACTCTTTCATCTTACTCATTTACCATATTAGCTTTTTATTTTCTGGACTGATTATGGGGACATATTCCTATTGCTAAACATTAAATTTACTTTGGTACAAAATCTGCATTCTGGCTTTCTTTTAACCCAACTAGATTCAGGTAACACTATTTCAGGAGAGTGTCTTGTACTAGAATTTAACATGAATTTCCCAAAACAATACTTGCAGCAGAATTATTTTCATCCTGTCTATTTTCTGAATTATTCAGAGTTGATTCCAATGTCAATTTGCTATGTTGTCTTTGCTCAGTACATTTTCATTTGTTGTGGCAGAAACAATAGGAACATTTTCTCAATGTCCTTTTCAAACTTCCCCCAAAATGTATAAACACTACCTTAGCTCTGTCATGAAAACAGGCTATAGACCTACATAACCAACGTCATCTACAAAAGATAAGTAAATAAGTGGAGACTGAGACATTCAAGCAGGAATAGAGTCTGAATCTTGTTAGGAGTTCACGGCTTTAACCATGTATACATGCTGAAAGACCAAGGCATGCTACTGCAAGTATCAAACCTAATTGCACTACCTAGCAAGCACAATAATAAAACTTGGTGGAATAATCTTGCTAGAATGAAATGCAGTTCTGGACTGGTTATCAGATGTACAGGGCTATCCTAAGTGAACTTATTGTAACACAGTATTTCATCCCCAAATACATACTATTTATTAGTAAAGAATTTCCATAATTATTGGATTATTTGATATGGGAAAGTACCTCAAATGTATATACCATACTCTATGCTCTCAGAAGCAAGGTCTAATTATTCAGCTGCACTGCACTCACTAGTATGCCATGTAAAGAATGCTGACTACATAGATAGGGAATGCAGGCCATACAAGGTCTAAATTTTATGGATTATTAAGGATCTTATGAACATGCCGCTAGCTATTAAAAGTAAAGCATTTTCTGCATACACACACACATACACACACACACACACACACACACATTTTTTGTATTTCTTTCAGATTAAACTAGAAGTAATGCATGAGGTATCCTATGCTGCTGATCATATAACTGCAAGAAGTTGAATGAAAAATATCAGCCTGCAAACAGGATGCCACATCTAGTGTGTTTCTTTGTGAATATGTAATCTATTATAAAATGCAGTGTCAGAACCCATAACAACTATACCTGTGTCATGTAGGTAAATGTTATGTAATGCAGCACTTCCATTCCCATTGTTTGCTTCTGAAAAAGAGTTTAAATGACTATAATTTTTTTATTAGAGTTTCTCCAGATTTTATAAGTCAGCTTGTCTCTGTAATGACCATTCTAAAGAGTGAATATTTGTGGGTAAGAAATGCAGTTTGACTCAACCTAAATATTATGGGTTTTTAAGTTTGTCTGAGCATGCTACTAACTGCTTGAGTAATTTGCTATATACAAATATTTCCTGTTTTGAATTATCATTGCCATGAATTTGTGACATTGGTTACTGCAGCTGTGAGTAGTGCAAAAAAAAATCTTATTTGTGATTTAAAAACTGCAACTGTTATGTAATCAACCACCTTGGAAATAATTTGCACAGCTGTTTCTCGCTGAATTAGTGTAGCTGTTTCAGATAAAACGTATTCTTTTTCACATAACAGCAATTCTGCATATGACCCAAACCCACATAAAACAGCATGCTACTCCCATGATCTAAGACATGGCACTGTGAATATGTGAACTGTAATGTTATACTCCACCTGTACAATACAGAACTTCAGCTGACTTACACAGAGCAAACAGATCTTAATGCTGGGCATCATAAGAATGATTCAAGCCTACCTTGGGTAAATCAAATATAAACAAGTACTATAATTTCTGTTTAGAAGGACATTTGTTCACTCTACATGTGTTTTTCTCTCTTAGAGTTCCTTCATGTTGCAGCTACCTCTGTATTTCAGCCGTTTACCGTATTGATAATTTGTTAAAAAGATGTCTGCTGCCATGAATGCACGTTTAGGAGTCAGGTGCCTAGGTAGTGAAACATTTCCCTATGGTACATTTGGTTGTGGACACATGGCTGAAGTGGCATTCAGCTGCAGAGATTTATGGCTGTTTTAAATTCCCTGTGGGCAAAGAAAAGCACACACTGCAATGCCCACAGCTTTAATAACTAAGTGCATGGGGGCAGAAGAAGTAATGAGTGCTGTGCTCAGTGTACATGCTTATGTAACTACAACTTGTAGAAGTATGCTACAGCATGGAGAAAATCCTACATGCTACTGTAATCACATTGATGCTCCAGTATGTATTTTAGGTAATGTTCCCTGGACACTGTGACATGGGTAGTGGTCCATACAAACCAATTATAAAGGCACTGTCCATTGCTTAATGTATTTTTACTGACACTGGCATGCCCACTGACCAGCCTGCTGCTGATGCCTGCCATATTGCCTGCTGTTTCATGTTGCCTTGGTAACCATCGATATTATCTTCCACCTATGCATTTGGTTACTGAAGTTGTGGCCATGGCACCACATTCTTCTCTTTGCCCACAGAGAATTTATAACAGCCATATTTCTCTGCTCCTGAATGTCACTTCAGCCATTTGTCCCTAGTCAAATGTATCACAGGGAAATGTCTTGCTGCCTAGGCCCCTGAACCTGCTTGTGTAATGTCATCACGGTAATCTAAGATGTTTGGTAAGGGATAATTAACAATAAGAAGCAAGCTACACAATAAAATATCCAATTTTCCTGCAACTGTACTCAGTATTGAATAATGTAAAAGTAAAATACTGCATGGATCAGAAATGCAAGCAGAATGAAATAGTTTACATTATGTTAACAATGCTCCCACATCTGATATCAGCACTCTAATTAATGTGCTCTGATTTTTTTGTTAGAGCGGTTTATACAGGACATTGAGTATAGAGTTGTTGATATTTGCATATCTCAGTAAAGACGCCAAAGAACACAGAATACTCTGAATACTGTAGGCCCACACAAACACATTAATGCACACAAACATAGACCCTCTTTCATTCGCTCATATGACTCTGTAAACAGATACAAGCTGTTTTTCCTTTTTACCAAATAATGATGAACCTGCTGCACATCAACAAGTCCAAAGGCATTAAAAATGATCAGCCTAGGGATGTAAACCTCTTCTGCAACATTAACAGAACAGTTTGGAGGGACAGGTATAGTTCACAGGGGATATCACTTCTCTGGGAAAAGACTCTCTGTCCATATTGAAGTGCAACATGGATCTAATGGACACAGGCATCTCATAAATGCTTTGTCCGATGCATGGCTCCCCTCAAATTATATATGTTATAATCCCAGTGATTCTAATTAGGGGTAATATATAATTATAAACCAGGGGTGTGTAAAGACAATCTAACCAAGCAGGTTGGATTAATTCAAGCACCAAAAGGGAAACTAGCTAGGCTCAAAATGACCTGCAAGGGCAGCTAGCCTAGTACTTACCTATGAACCTGTGAGTCCCATATCAGTGTTGCTGCACTACACTCTTTGGCAAACAGAAGCCAATTTGGATTTTTGGAGATTCTTGTGTGCTGTGCTGTTACTTTATGTCCTGTTATATAGTACCCTGTAGTGATACTCCCACATGTTTGGTATTATCAGACACAGTTTCCTTAGTTACACATGGCTGATATAATGAAAAATGCATTCCCATCAGGCTTTGAGTAGAGATCATCCATTCACTATATGCAGTAATTGATAATCACAGCTTGTAGGACGATACATTCTGCAGCTCTTCTCATAGCCTTATACCTACAAGAATTCAGCTGAAGATGGTGTTACCTTTGTATTGTTTTCTTTGCCCAAAACAGGATTCAAACTGATTTCATTTCATAGAAAAAAGATAAAAGTACATTGCTGTTGTGAGGCATAAGGTACAGGGCAAAGAGCTGTGTGAAGAGATTTCTTTCTCACCTAAGCAGTAGTAAATATATGTAAATGAGTTCTAGAAGAGCCATTGGTGATTAACAAGGTGCAGGGATTACTGAATGAATGGCTTAGGCATAATGGAGTGTTAGTGGTGCAGGTGAGAGGCAGTGGTTATTCATTTAGCTAGCTCAGGAAGCTGGTAGACTAAGAAGGACGGCCACTCCTTATTTGTCATAAACATTTATATTTTATAATTTCTGTAGCAACTGTGGAGAAGAAGAAGTTCTAAATAATTACAACAGTTATTAGCAGTGCCAGAAATGGACATCAAAATGCATATTGTGGTGTACATGTAGTTCCCTAAAGAATTTGTTTGCACAACATCTGGGGAACTGAAACTACCTTAATAAATTTTTTTTTGTATTCTTACAGAGCTTGCAAATTAATGGAACCACTCTTCACTTCCTAATAATGTTTTATATATGTGTGTATTGCAGAGACATCTAAAAGAGACAGTGCATTTCAAGTGCACTCTTAGGAATCTGCTAGATGCTCACGTCTTTCTTCTAAAACATATCCAGGTAAAAAATCAATTTTCTGTGAACTTTTGTAAAAACTGCCTGCTTCCAAAATCACATTTCACCTAATTTTGATGGAAATGGGAAAACATATGCTTTTTTTATCATTTGCTCTTGAATGCCTATACAAAAATTGTTGTACGATTGACTAATAATTATCTGAAAAATTACGAATTATCAATAAGATAATTCAGAGCTCAGTAATGCAAAATATTTATTGTTTTATATTTTTTATTTAGCTGTACCACAAACTGGTCATTAACATTGCTTTTTCATTTCTGAATAACTTTTCACAAAAGGGTTTGCATTATATAACATAAGGTGTAATATTCAAAACATCTTTTCATTTGCAGTCTGGCTGTTCAGTACAAGGTAATTGTTGTTAGTTGCTAATGTGATTCATATTGTAGACCTGAGTCTGATATTCTCAATACCTTTTGCAGACTATGAGAAGGAACACATCACTTAACCATCCATTATTTTCATGACACCCCTAAAAATGTGTGCGTCTGTGGGGGGGGGGGGTCTTTCCCCCAAATCATGCTGAATGTTAGCTATACACACTGAGCAGAGTGGATGAGAGTTGTTGACCACAACTGTTAGCTGAGATATATAAGTATCCTGTTTTTTTTCCGATTATTTATACAGATTATTGTTTCTAACAATTAATATATAGCACTTTTATTGCCTGCTTTTTAGTCTTTGAGTGTATTTTATTGCTATTAACTAATCTGCACAAGTAACTGATTTGTTTGCAGTTAAAAGAATTCTGTATCTTTACAAATCTTTATCTGTTTAAAAACTTTCATTTGTGGCTTTCTCTAGTGCTTACTGTCTGTAGGCTATTGTTGGTGGCTTTGCTAGTTGCCTGCCCCTACTGTAAATCTGATCTGTGACACTCCTCCCAGTCTAGTGTGATTAGCTCATTCTACCTAATGCAGAGAAAACATTGGATAAGGCCCTCTGTTTCTCATTTTTCCCTTTCAAAAAAAAAAAACATTTTATTTTTTTTTTGCCTGAATCTCCTTGTGTTCTGACTGTGCTTCTCAAACATTTTGGAAATATAGAGTATATTTCAGAGCATTTATTATAACTGTAATTGCCTTAATATTGCTACAACTCAAGTGCTCTAGGTTGCACTGCATCTGAAGTGTTTGTGTGTTTTAGCTGCTTTTCTGTATATATAGACTTATCTGTTTCTTTAACTAAATAAGCTCTTGTTGTTTTATTGCATTCCTGCCAATATTTCTGAGTTTTTTGCACTTTTAAAGTTTGTTTTTGCTTAGTTTAACTGGTAGGCTACACACTCAAGTGCGCTAGCCGAATTAAAGCATTTACTGTGTTTCTGTACCTAATTTCTGCTACTTTGTAAAAAAAAAAAAAAAAGAAAGAAAAAAACAAAAGAATATCCTTGTTTCCCGCCTTTACAGAACTAGAATGGTCCAGTCTTCAGGTATTGCTGATCTCTGGGCTGTGTCATAGTTCCTGTGTTGCCCACATCCTTATTTGGATAGGAGAAAGCTTATTTGTTCACCAGTGAAAGTGGGGAGCTCTGAGCAGCCTATCTGTCCCTTGAGGAGTGGTTCCAGCCCAGTGACTTGTAGCTTATTGGCCGTTTTGGGCCATTTCCTATCTCTTTCTAACCCTCTGCTTTAAAGCCAGCTTTAGCGCACTTTTGCGCTTGTAATTTAAAGTTTGTCCTGTTTGTTGCATTTACCTGTTGAGGCTACACACTCAAGTGTGCTAGCCTGTGTTACATATTTATTGCATTTTCCTACTGTTTGTTGCAAAAAAGAAAAAAAACAAAAAAAAATATCCTTGTTTCCCATCTTTCCTGACCTAGAGTAGTCCAAATACAGGCTTTGCTGTATTCTGGACTTTTGGAAAGTTCCTGTGTTGCCCATTTTCTTTCTTGGATAAAGGGAGGCTTCTTTGTTCACCAGTGGCAGTGGGGAGCTTGGAGCAGCCTACCTATCCCTGGAGGAGTGTTCCCAGCACACGAATCTGGTAGTCTATTGGCCGTTTTGGGCCAATTTCTAGCTCTTTCAAGCCCCCTGTATAAAACCTGCTTTGGCGCATTTTTTGCACTTGTTACTACTCAGGCAAGCTCCTCGTGGTCCTGCAGAGTGGTGCTAGCAGCAGAGAGGCTAGAAGAGTGACTGCTAACCTGATAAAAGTGTTTTTTTTTCCTGCTACTACCTGGGCAACTGTCCAATCTATCTAAACTGCAAGTATTTCTGCTTCTTGAACTGTTTTAAACTGTTTAAAGTTGTTTTTGCACCTGCACTTTTAATGTTTGTCCTGTTTGTTGCATTTACCTGTTCAGGCTACACACTCAAGTGCGCTAGCCTGTGTTACATATTTATTGCATTTTCCTGCTGTTTGTTGCAAAAAAAGAAAAAAAAATTATCCTTTTTTCCGTCTTTCCTGACCTAGAGTAGTCCAAATACAGGCTTTGCTGTATTCTGGACTTTTGGAAAGCTCCCGTGTTGCCGATTCCCTTTCTTGGATAAAGGGAGGCTTCTTTGTCCACCAGTGGCAGTGGGGAGCTTAGAGCAGCCTATATATCCCTGGAAGAGTGTTCCCAGCACAAGAATCTGGTAGTCTATTGGCCGTTTTGGGCCAATTTCTAGCTCTTTGAAGTCCCCCTGTATAAAACCCGCTTTGGCACGTTTTTTGCACTTGTTACTACTCAGCCAAGCTCCTTGTGGTCCTGCAGAGTGGTGCTAGCAGCAGAGAGGCTAAAAGAGCGACTGCTAACCTGATAAAAGTGTTTATTTTCCTGCTAATACCTGGGCGACTGTCCGATCTAGCTAAACTGCAAGTATTTCTGCTTCTTGAACTGTTATAAACTGTTTAAAGTTGTTTTTGCACCTGCACTTTTAAAGTTTGTCCTGTTTGTTGCATATACCTGTTGAGGCTACACACTCAAGTGCGCTAGCCTGTGTTACATATTTATTGCGTTTTCCTGCTGCTTGTTGCAAAAAAGAAAAAAAAAACAAAAAAATACCCTTGTTTCCCGTCTTTCCTGACCTAGAGTAGTCCAAATACAGGCTTTGCTGTATTCTGGACTTTTGGAAAGTTCCTGTGTTGCCCATTTGCTTTCTTGGATAAAGGGAGGCTTCTTTGTTTACCAGTGGCAGTGGGGAGCTTAGAGCAGCCTATCTATCCCTGGAGGAGTGTTCCCAGCACAGTAATCTGGTAGTCTATTGGCCGTTTTGGGCCAATTTCTAGCTCTTTCAAGTCCCCCTGTATAAAACCTGCTTTGGCGCAGTTTTTGCGCTTGTTACTACTCAGCCAAGCTCCTCGTGGTCCTTTAGAGTGGTGCTAGCAGCAGAGAGGCTAAAAGAGTGACTGCTAACCTGATAAAAGTGTTTTATTTTTCCTGCTACTACCTGGGTGACTGTCTGATCTAGCTAAACTGCAAGTATTTCTGCTTCTTGAACTGTTTTAAACTGTTTAAAGTTGTTTTTGCACCTGCACTTTTAAAGTTTGTCCTGTCTGTTGCATTTACCTGTTGAGGCTACACACTCAAGTGCGCTAGCCTGTGTTACATATTTATTGCATTTTCCTGCTGTTTGTTGCAAAAAAGAAAAAAAAAAATATCCTTGTTTCCCGCCTTTCCTGACCTAGAGTAGTCCAAATACAGGCTTTGCTGTATACTGGACTTTTGGAAAGTTCCTGTGTTGCCCATTTCCTTTCTTGGATAAAGGCAGGCTTCTTTGTTCACCAGTGGCAGTGGGGAGCTTAGAGCAGCCTATCTATCCCTGGAGGAGTGTTCCCAGCACAAGAATCTGGTAGTCTATTGGCCGTTTTGGGCCAATTTCTAGCTCTTTCAAGTCCCCCTGTATAAAACCCGCTTTGGCGTGGCTTTGCGTGATTTTGCGCATAGTGCAGCATCGGGCAGCTCTGCTTAATTGGGTTTAAACCATTCTCAGCTCCACAAAGTCTGCTCTTCACTTTTTCCCTTAGAACTGATCTAGTTCTGGTAATAAACACCCTATTCCTACTCTAAAGCCTGGCACTTGCTCACTAAAGCAGTTATATAAGTCAGCACTAAAAAATTAAAAGCACTACACCCTCACAAACTCCCCTTGAGTACCTTGTTCCCCAATGGTCCTTTTTTCAGTTATAAAGGAATTCCCAATACTATTCTAGCATGTCCAAAGGTCAGTTGTCAATCTCCTCTCCGGTCCAGCTGGTGAATCTGGGAATCTTGAGGCAATGTTACAACTGCCTCATGTACACAGACAACCCTCTCCTCCTCCCAACAAATTTCAACACATGTGAGAGATGCAACCATATAGCCATACTAGAGGCTAAGCTCTCTCAACTCAGTACTGGCGAAACCAGTCAGGAGGAGAAGGAAACCACACTCACTACAATTCCAGTCTCGCATAGACCTACCACGACAGCAAACCAAACACATTAACACACAAAAACATACTCAGAGGCTCTAAATAAAAATCTGCCTAAGCAGCAGAGGCCTCCAAAGCAGACACCCAAGCAACCGCTACCCCAAAACAAAACACGTGCAACACATAGCTCACAAAGCCAGTGTGCCAAACAGTCACAGCCCTTAAGGCTAAACAACACACCTGATACACTTGTAATAGGTGACTCTATCGTCAGGCACACTGACGTCCCGCTCACCAGGCTGAACAAGGAGAAGGTCACAGTGAGCTGCCTGTCGGGCGCTAGGATCTGCCACATAACACAAGCACTCAGGTCACTCCAAGGCAAGTAGAAATATGGCTCAGTCATTGTCCATGCTGGTGTGAATGACCTGAGATGTACCTCCCTGGACCACATGAAAAGAGACATAGAGGAGCTGTCTGAGCATGTAGCCCAAGCCGGTATAACCCTGACCTTGAGTAGCATCTTACCCTCACCAAGAATGATGCCACAATATGAAGACAAGATGATCAATTTCAGCAATTGACTTAAGTATTGGTGTCATTCAAAGGGGATCCAATGCCTGTCAGCCTGGGATGACATGCTCGACAAGCCACGATGCTTCGCTAGGGATGGCTTGCACCTGTCACCCCTGGGCTTTCGGATATTGGCAAAGGTTTTTGCCACCCCCATAGTACCTTTTTTAGGCAAGGCTCAAAAGGCAAACCCACCTCCATATGTATCACAAGGGATAAGAAACTAAGAGTAATGCTACTCAACGCCAGAAGTCTAAACCTCAAGATGCATGCACTCGAAACTCTCCTTAGCATGGAGAACATCGATATCTGTGCAGTAACAGAAACCTGGTTCAAGGCTCCCGAGAGCACCCCAGCACTACCAGATTATACCTCATACCATGCTTTTCGGCCCCAAAACTTGGACCGAACCACAAAAGGAGGGGGTGTATCAATATTCGTCAAAGATACCCACACCTCCAGGTTGGTAGCACAGCACGAAGCATCAGAGACTATCCATGTGCAACTAACAGTGGGTAAAACTGCCTTCCAGTTTATAGCCTGCTACAGACCACCCTCCCAAACCCAGGAACCCCACTCGGCCTTCCTGAGAACACTGGAAAATATGAAGGTCTCTCCAAACACCATTATACTGGGTGACTTCAACTACCCAAACATAGACTGGGAGCATTACTCTAGCTCCAACACCCTAGCCCAAAGGTTCCTAGAATTTATAAACTCAAATGCTATGGAACAACTTGTTACCACTCCCACAAGAGGGGAAAACATACTGGACCTGATCATCACCAACATGGGGGCTCTATGCTCCAGACCAGAAGTGTATCCCTCACTGGTAAGATCAGACCATAAACTAATCTCACTGGATATTCACATACCAACCCCACCCCCTGCCCAGAAAACCACAGTGAAAAACTTCTCTAAAGCAAATTTCACACTCCTCAAAACCGAGGTGGAATCCTTCAAAGCCCCCGGGCCTGTGGAAAATACGGCCCAGACCGCAGAATCATTTATAAACGCATTCTATGAACACCTTCAGGAATGCATGAATCATGCAATCCCATATAAAACCAAGACCCAATCCTCCAAAGGCAGGCGTCCTGTCTGGTGGACCCCAGCCATAAACAAACTATACAATCAAAGGAGGACGCTACTACATGATAGAGCAAAATCCCAAAAAGGGAAGGCATCTCTGATCAGTATTAGCAAAAAACTATGGGCACTCATAAAATCGTCTAAGGCCAGCTTCGAGAGAAAAATTGCACAGGACACTAAGGATAATCACAAGGCTTTCTTTAGTTATGTTAGGAACCTGGGTGGGAATTTCCAGATATGCTCAGAATTAGTCCAAAATGACAAAAAATACACCGAACCCACAGACATTGCCAACATCCTAGCTGACAGGTTCAGCGCAAACTTCTCCCCTCCCCACCAAAAGGGCAAATATCTATCCCAGCAGAGTGCTGCACCCTGACATCTCAGATGCTCAGGTAAGAGCTGCCCTCTCCAAAGCAAAAAACACAGCATCAATGGGACCAGACGGTGTCCCGGGCTGCATCCTACATGAACTCCAAGAAGAGCTAAACCCAAACATAAAACTACTGTTCAATCTCAGCCTTACTACAGGATATGTACCCAAAGAGTGGCGTACAGCAATAGTGGTCCCTCTCCACAAAGGTGGTGCCTCAACAGATCCTGGAAACTATCGCCCCATAAGCCTGACTAGCTTGGTCTGCAAAGCTATGGAAAGGATCATCATGGACCTCATAAATAAAGATATCGGGGACCTACAGACACTGGATCCTACCCAGTTTGGCTTTGTTAAGGGCAGATCCTGCCTCTTAAATCTGGTCGATTTCTTTGGAACAGTCACCAAGGCCATTGATGAGGGGAAGGTGGTCCACACAGCCTACCTGGACCTCGCAAAAGCCTTCGATACAATACCCCACTCGGGCATTATAGATAAGCTCACCAGCTTAAATATAAACCCCTATGTCACTAGATGGGTTGCAAACTGGCTCAAGAACAGAACCCACATGGTTAGAATTGCTGGAGCCATATCAGACTCCAAACCAGTTACAAGTGGCATCCCACAAGCCTCAGTCCTGGGACCTCTCTTGTTCGGTATATATTTCCTGGAGGTACAGGCCAGCACGGAAGGACTGTGGCTGACCAAGTTCGCAGATGACTGCAAACTAGGCGCCATAATCAACTCTCCAGCCGACACAAGCATCCTACAAAAGGGTCTCATAGAAACAGACAACTGGTGCCAGAGCCATGGCCTCAAGCTAAATGCCAAAAAGTGTATAGTCATCCCCTTTGGCAAAACAGTGCCCACAAATTACCACATAGGTGGTAATCCATTAAGTACAGAAGAAGTAATTAGGGACCTGGGGACCCAAGTTGATAGCAATCTCTCATTTGAAAACCACGTGGCCAAAGTGGTTAGAAAAACATTTTATATAGCCCACCTAATCATGAAGGGATTCACATCTAGATCAGAGGACGACATCGTGTCTCTTTACTCATCCCTCATCAGGCCCATAATTGAGTACAATGCCCCTGTTAGGATGTACCTTACCAGACACCTGCAGCAACTGGAAAGACCCCAAAAATACCTCACCAAGAGGATCAAAGGGCTCAAACAGATGCCATATGCTGCCCGGTTAAAGAAACTCCAGCTCTACTCAGTGGCATACCGCCTGCTCAGAGGCAATCTGTGCCTGACGTATAAAGCCATGTCCAACCCGGAATTAATGGACATGCTGCACCTCAGAAAATCCAAATCCCATCGAGCTATGTGCTCGAGAGACTTGAACCTCAGCACTGAAATAAATAGGACATGCTGGAGGGACAGATTCATAACCCAGAGGCTCCCTTCACTCTGGAATAAAATCCCAGTCCAGGTTAGGCAGAGTCCCTCATTGACTCTCTTCAAGAGGAATCTTGATGAGTGGATGGGAGATCGTAGGTTTACCCTGGGTATCACTTCTGTGTCACTGTTAAACAGAGGCACAGTATACTAACCTCGAAAAAGGGCATAGCAAAATTCATTTAAATGGGTGGCGAAAGCCAAACACACTCTGGCTAGGCTTATAAATGCCCTATGGCAGATAGCCTAGTATGAACCTATGAACCTATGAAAAGAAGGACCAGTGCCTAGAGGGTTTACCTAATTAATAAATTAAAAATGAAAACAAATGTTGGGTAGGGTTAGGTGTGATTCATCACTCAGTTTTATTCCTATGCATGTTACCAGTAGTATTGTGGACTCAATTATTTGGACATAGCTTATCTGACAACAGTTGATTTCTTTCGATGAATTAGAATGATTTACTTTAAAAGCATACATATGAAGTGGGACAGTGGTGTTTAGTGTATGTTTCTGTTTTTTGTTCATTGTGTTGTGTATGATTGGTTGTGTTTATAATGGATCACTTCTGTTTTGTGCTATTACCTAGTTATACAGTAACAAAATAACTGTACTTTTTGGAATAAACAACCTTCAAAGGAAAGGTCAGACAAACTGAATGATAATCTAAGAACCAGTTCTCTATTTAAACCTTGCACTTTGAAAAGGAATAGAAGGTGATGGTGTGTGAAAATTCATGTTTTTCTAAACAGCATGATCTTGCTGCATTTCATACAAAATCATAGAGAGCTAATGATTTTCTATCATGTGTTATGATGGGCTTTGTGTAGGTGGCTCAATCTGCCATAATTACTAGGGGGATACTTTATAAACAAGTACCAGCCATGTGTGCATGAGTGCATACTGACAGAAGGCATCTGATAATAACTACAGAAACTTCCATCCATCCACAACCCGTCTCCCATTTTTGCACATGGGGTCTGGGTGTCACGTCAACAGTGACAATCTCCAAGGTTTACACTGCCAGGTGGCCAGCCCTGCCCCAGTAGTTCTTCCACACCATACATTCACATACACACACCTATGGCCAATTTAGGGTATCCAGTCCACCGACTGCATGTTTTTGGAATGTGGTAGGAAACTGCAGCACCCATAGGAAACCCACACTAACACAGGGAGCACATACAGATTCTGCATAGAAAGTATCCCAGCCAAGAATCAAACCAGGGAACCTCTTGCTGTATATCTAGAAAATGTGCAACACATACTTTTATTCTTTACTCTTAAATAAACTGCCCAGTACTTCATAGCAGTCTGTCTTCACAAAATAAAAAGCTGGCAAGTCAGCATGGTGCAATCAGTGCGCATTATCCATCTGTCCCAGTAACAAGTACTTACCATAGACACAGCTGTACTCTGCATGCAAACTTTTCCTTCTAACACAGATTTGCTTACACTAGGAAACAAGATGGTCTGAGTTTTTTTTTTTTAAAGCAACCTTTAGTAACAATATTCAGAGCCAGATCTAACACTAGGCGACCTAGGCAGTTTAGTCCCATGTTTGCCTGGGGGAGGCCCATGTTGGCTTGGTTCACTACAAAAATAAGAAAGAAACTAAAACTTCATTAAATAAAAAAACGTTGGTAATTCTGATCAAACATAACAAGCATCAGGACCTTGCTGAAGTTTTCCCAACATGGGAGAAGATTTAAGGCAACATCTGCTGCAAAGTGAGAGATAGCAAGCCCTGATTGAGCTAAGATGGATTTGTTGCAGAAAAATGTCAAGTCAATTAAGCATGGATAGATTTGTTGCAGAAACCTGTTAAAACATTGTGCAGGAGATACACCAGCAAGCTCCAGTGTTGAATAACAAACAGATGATGAATTCAGTAAATCATGCATTTCTTTCAGTAAGAGGTAGGTGTGTGTGTGTGTGTGTGTGTGTGTGTGTGTGTGTGTGTGTGTGTGTGTGTGTGTGTGTGTGTGTGTGTGATGTCCCAGTTAAGGCCACTGTCTAGTTAAGTGACTTTGCTCAGAGTCAAACCCCGAACATTTAATTATTAAGAGCATGCAACAGCCTTAAACATCCATGCCATCTGCCAGGTCTCTTTCATTTTCTTTCTTTTTTTTTTTTTTTTTGAAGATCACAGAGGATTATAGTCTGTCAGTGTCAGTCAAGTTTCAGAACTGTGCTGTTCTGTGTTAGTGGTGCAATAAGTAGCATGGTTGATTTTGGTGTGGAAGGCTGTGGGTTCTGTTACCACACCAGGTAGATCAGTTGCTAACACTACTGTGCAGCATAAGGGGGTGCTGTATTCCTGAGTGGGTCCTTAGTTGGATGAGATGTCTATCTAGTAACTTTGAACCTGTTGTCAGTTTACCAGCCATTCCCTATTGCACACCACCAGCAGACCATTTTTTTTTTCTTTTTCTTTTTTGTATGTAACATAGGCAATGCATTCTTTGAGGGCAGGAAGCACTAACTTTGTAAATGAAACACTGAAATGCAAAGTCACTTGCTAGTAGCAATCTTTTCATTAGTCATTGTTCTCTTTAATGTGGAATTATTTGGATGACTTTTACTTCTGCAGGGATTGTCCATATTGACTGATATTGGGTGGATTTATAACGACAGCTGTTTGAGTGGCCTTTTATGGCTGAAATATTCTGAAATGGGTAGTTTTGTCATTGTTGGTTCATATGTTTTGATTCATTGCTTTCTGGAAAAATGTTTAAAACTACAAATGAAAAACACATTCACTAACATGTATTGCTATATTAAACAAGGAGTATAATTTAATACTATCAGAAA
This sequence comes from Protopterus annectens, assembly GCF_019279795.1. Taxonomy (NCBI): domain Eukaryota; kingdom Metazoa; phylum Chordata; order Ceratodontiformes; family Protopteridae; genus Protopterus; species Protopterus annectens. Next base: position 664,327,062 of record NC_056729.1, read on the forward strand.
GGTGAATCAAAGAATACATGCATTTTTGCTTGGTCCTAAAAATGAGTGCAGGGGGTCCATGGTTTGAAAACAGTTCAAAGGTAAACTTAATCTGCCAGTGTCCAGATGCATTTTCTATTAATGTAGCATTCAACAAACGTGGGTTTCGGGGGCAGAGAAGTTTATTGTTGCTCATGTTAAGTCTGTTTTTATTTTAAGACTGTATTGTTTTGTTTAGCAAATTGCTATCAGTGTGTGCGCAATAAAATTTGAAATATAAATTTTAAATTAATGCCAAATATCTGTAATCTCTATCGAAGTAAAGAAGAAAATGTCCACACACTGAGAGGTTTGAACAGCATTTATGGTAGCTAGGGAAAGATGGCCAAGTAATGGTGTACTAGAATGACTGGCGGGTGCTGGCTGTGGGGTGCATGGCTGAGGAGCGTTGTGGCTGGAGGACTTGCTGCAGGGGAGGTGCTGGCTGAGGGGCCCTGATCCATTACCCTGCCTAGGGCACCATTTGACCATGATCTGACTATCTGTATTAGTATGTGTTTTATTCTCTTGTTGAGGGAAAACCTTTTTTTCCAATACATAAACATTGCAGAACTAAGGGAAATATGTCTGTTAATGCCAAATTTGTGGGTATATCACAACAGGGTGCTACCTAGCTGGATATATAGTAACAGCAGCAATACAAAACAATCCTACCTACCCACACCCACCCCAAAAATGACAGATATTTGCAGCTGAATGCAGTAAAGTGTGACTCTGTGAGGTGGGAAACAAAATCATATTCTTGCAAGGTCAATGAAGTCCAGATGAACTGAAACTTGACATATAGTCATATATATCTGTGTGTGTGTGTGTGTGTGTGTGTGTGTGTGTGTGTGTGTGTGTGTGTGTGTGTGTGTGTGTAGGTTCATCATAGGTAATATTAGGAATTCAGTCCTCTTTGAGGAAGTCATGAAGTCTGGAACTCAGATATAAGCCATTATTTTGTGACTTCAGTCTTTAGTGATTTGTCATAAAACCACAAATTTTAAGAGGAATAGCTTAAAAATAGAAGGCAAAAATCTGAAATTCTGTAAAAATTTGGATAGTTGAGAGGAATGACCTTGTATATATAGGCCTATGACCTGTTTCCAAAATAGTGCCCATGGGCACTGTGTAGTTAAGTCATTTGCTCAGTGTCATGCAGTGGAGGCTTAGAGACTCAAACTATAGACTACAGGATGCAGTACGTTAACAGTTAATAACCTTAATCTTTTGCATTAAATGCCAGACAAAAAGGCATTTGCTGCCAAAACCCACTGACTTTTAGATTTTCAGTTTAACATTCTCCCATCTTAGTTATTTTAACTGGTAAGTGCACTCTTTGTTTCTTACGCTGGATGTTTCAATTCCAGAAAGGCAAAACCTACCCTTCAGTGTAAGGGTTTACCCACCCTGCCTCCTAATTTTATATCACCAGCTCCAGGGAGATTGGCATAATGGTTAAAGTGTTTACCTTACAAACACAAGGTGTAGGCTTTGATTCTCACATGGGGTAATTGGCTAGGCTTAAAATAGCCCACAAGAGCAGTTAGCTTAGTACTAATATATGAATCTATCATGCATCGGTTAAGTGAAGGAGGTTTATCCCTCATTTGAAAAATTTCATTTATTAAGATTTCCGATGATCTGACATATTTGCATCGATAGATAGATGGATAGATAGACATTGATATTGTATTTTATGATCTGATATAATACTATATATTGTTCTAATATTGTCTTGAGCCTATGAAATTGGCACTGGTGAACTAGTCAAATGTTTTATGTTTGTGCGTGTTTCCCTATGGAGCAGGATCACACTGAAGTGAAAAAAAAAAACCCAATGAAGTGCATTTTGCTCCTTCTCCAAGTCAGTGAGCATTACCTCTGAGTTTATCTATAATAAGGGATAAGTAATTGGTTGTTTTGGACCATTTCTAGCTCTTTTGAAGTTCCCTGTTTAAAATCCGCCTCTAAGCATTTTTTTCTGGCTATACTACTCAGGAACAGCTCCTCGTGGTCCTGCAGAGTGGTCCTAGCAGCAGAGAACTTAGAAAAGAAACTACTTTCCTGATTTAAGTATTTTTTGCTGTTTTTACCTAAAATACCTTCTCTTGCTTACTTTGAACAAGTTTAAACTGTTTTATTAGCTGTTTGTTGCATTATATATTATCTGCATTTAAAGTTACATTTGGTCGAAAATTGGTTGAAAGTTGTTTGTTTGTTTGTTAAATTTAACTGTTGAGGCTGCCCACTAAAGTGTGCTAGCCTGTGTAACTGATTTATTACTGTTTCCTGCATTTCTGTGTGCTTTCTATCTCAAAAACAAAAAAAAAAAAATCCTTGTTTTCCCGCCTCTCCTTGACTAGTTTAGACCAGTATACAGGCTTTGCTGTATTCTGGGGTGTGGTGTAGTTCCTGTGTTGTCCATTGCCTTACTTGGATAGAAGGAAGTTTCTTTGCTCACCAGTGGGAGTGGGGAGCCTTGAGCAGCCTATCTGTCCCTGAAGGAGTGACCTCAGCACAAGAGCTTGTAGTAATTGGTTGTTTTGGACCATTTCTAGCTCTTTTGAAGTTCCCTGTTTAAAATCCACCTCTGAGCATTTTTTTCTGGCTATACTACTCAGAAACAGCTCCTCATGGTCCTGCAGAGTGGTCCTAGCAGAAGAGAACTGAGAAAAGTGATTACTTTCCTGATTTAAGTACTTTTTGCTGTTTTTTACCTAAAATACCTTCTGTTGCTTACTTTGAACAAGCTTAAACTGTACTTTTAGCTGTTTGTTGCATTATATATTATCTACACTTAAAGTTACATTTAGTCAAAAATTGGTCGAAAGTTGTTTGTTTGTTTGTTTGTTAAATTTAACTGTTGAGGCTGCCCACTAAAGTGTGCTAGCCTGTGTAACTGATGTATTACTGTTTCCTGCATTTCTGTGTGCTTTCTATCTCAAAAACAAACAAAAAAACAAAAATAATCCTTCTTTTCCTGCCTCTCCTCGACTAGTTTAGACCAGTATACAGGCTTTGCTGTATTCTGGGCTGTGGTGTAGTTCCTGTGTTGTCCATTGCCTTACTTGGATAGAAGGAAGTTTCTTTGCTCACCAGTGGGAGTGGGGAGCCTTGAGCAGCCTATCTGTCCCTGAAGGAGTGACCTCAGCACAAGAGCTTGTAGTAATTGGTTGTTTTGGACCATTTCTAGCTCTTTTGAAGTTCCCTGTTTAAAATCCACCTCTGAGCATTTTTTTCTGGCTATACTACTCAGAAACAGCTCCTCATGGTCCTGCAGAGTGGTCTTAGCAGCAGAGAACTGAGAAAAGTTACTACTTTCCTGATTTATGTATTTTTTGCTGTTTTTTACCTAAAATACCTTCTCTTGCTTACTATGAACAAGCTTAAACTTTTTTTTAGCTGTTTGTTGCATTATATATTATCTGCACTTAAAGTTACATTTAGTCGAAAATTGGTCAGAAGTTGTTTGTTTGTTAAATTTAACTGTTGAGGCTGCCCACTAAAGTGTGCTAGCCTGTGTAACTGATTTATTACTGTTTCCTGCATTTCTATGTGCTTTCTATCTCAAAAACAAAAAAAAACAAAAATATACCCTTGTTTTCCCGCCTCTCCTAGACTAGTTTAGACCAGTATACAGGCTTTGCTGTATTCTGGGCTGTGGTGTAGTTCCTGTGTTGTCCATTGCCTTACTTGGATAGAAGGAAGTTTCTTTGCTCACCAGTGGGAGTGGGGAGCCTTGAGCAGCCTATCTGTCCCTGAAGGAGTGACCTCAGCACAAGAGCTTGTAGTAATTGGTTGTTTTGGACCATTTCTAGCTCTTTGAAGTTCCCTGTTTAAAATCCGCCTCTGAGCATTTTTTCTGGCTATACTACTCAGAAACAGCTCCTCGTGGTCCTGCAGAGTGGTCCTAGCAGCAGAGAAATGAGAAAAGCGACTACTTTCCTGATTTAAGTATTTTTTGCTGTTTTTTACCTAAAATACCTTCTCTTGCTTACTTTGAACAAGCTTAAACTGTTTTTTAGCTGTTTGTTGCATTATATATTATCTGAACTTAAAGTTACATTTAGTCGAAAATTGGTCGGAAGTTGTTTGTTTGTTTGTTAAATTTAACTGTTGAGGCTGCCCACTAAAGTGTGCTAAGCTGTATAACTGATGTATTACTGTTTCCTGCATTTATGTGTGCTTTCTATCTCAAAAACAATAAAAAACAAAAATATACCCTTGTTTTCCCGCCTCTCCTCGACTAGTTTAGACCAGTATACAGGCTTTGCTGTATTCTGGGCTGTGGTGAAGTTCCTGTGTTGTCCATTGCCTTACTTGGATAGAAGGAAGTTTCTTTGCTCACCAGTGGGAGTGGGGAGCCTTGAGCAGCCTATCTGTCCCTGAAGGAGTGACCTCAGCACAAGAGCTTGTAGTAATTGGTTGTTTTGGACCATTTCTAGCTCTTTTGAAGTTCCCTGTTTAAAATCCGCCTCTGAGCATTTTTCTCTGGCTATACTACTCAGAAACAGCTCCTCGTGGTCCTGCCGGGTGGTCTTAGCAGCAGAGAACTGAGAAAAGTGACTACTTTCCTGATTTATGTAATTTTTGCTGTTTTTTTCCTAAAATACCTTCTCTTGCTTACTTTGAACAAGCTTAAACTGTTTTTTAGCTGTTTGTTGAATTATATATTGTCTGCACTTAAAGTTACATTTAGTCGAAAATTGGTCGAAAGTTATTTGTTTGTTTGTTTGTTAAATTTAACTGTTGAGGCTGCCCACTAAAGTGTGCTAGCCTGTGTAACTGATGTATTACTGTTTCCTGCATTTCTGTGTGCTTTCTATCTCAAAAAATAAAAAAAAGAATGTCCTTCTTTTCCCGCCTCTCCTTGACTAGTTTAGACCAGTATACAGGCTTTGCTGTATTCTGGGCTGTGGTGTAGTTCCTGTGTTGTCCATTGCCTTACTTGGATAGAAGGAAGTTTCTTTGCTCACCAGTGGGAGTGGGGAGCCTTGAGCAGCCTATCTGTCCCTGAAGGAGTGACCTCAGCACAAGAGCTTGTAGTAATTGGTTGTTTTGGACCATTTCTAGCTCTTTTGAAGTTCCCTGTTTAAAATCCGCCTCTGAGCATTTTTTCTGGCTATACTACTCAGAAACAGCTCCTCGTGGTCCTGCAGAGTGGTCCTAGCAGCAGAGAACTGAGAAAAGCGACTACTTTCCTGATTTATGTATTTTTTGCTGTTTTTTACCTAAAATACCTTCTCTTGCTTACTTTGAACAAGCTTAAACTTTTTTTTAGCTGTTTGTTGCATTATATATTATCTGCACTTAAAGTTACATTTAGTCGAAAATTGGTCGAAAGTTGTTTGTTTGTTTGTTTGTTAAATTTAACTGTTGAGGCTGCCCACTAAAGTGTGCTAGCCTGTGTAACTGATTTATTACTGTTTCCTGCATTTCTGTGTGCTTTCTATCTCAAAAACAAACAAAAAAAAAAAAATATACCCTTGTTTTCCCACCTCTCCTCGACTAGTTTATACCAGTATACTGGCTTTGCTGTATTCTGGGCTGTGGTGTAGTTCCTGTGTTGTCCATTGCCTTACTTGGATAGAAGGAAGTTTCTTTGCTCACCAGTGGGAGTGGGGAGCCTTGAGCAGCCTATCTGTCCCTGAAGGATGACCTCAGCACAAGAGCTTGTAGTAATTGGTTGTTTTGGACCATTTCTAGCTCTTTTGAAGTTCCCTGTTTAAAATCCACCTCTGAGCATTTTTTTCTGGCTATACTACTCAGAAACAGCTCCTCGTGGTCCTGCAGAATGGTCCTAGTAGCAGAGAACTGAGAAAAGCGGCTACTTTCCTGATTTAAGTATTTTTTGCTGTTTTTTACCTAAAATACCTTCTCTTGCTTACTTTGAACAAGCTTAAACTGTTTTTTAGCTGTTTGTTGCATTATATATTATCTGCACTTAAAGTTACATTTAGTCAAAAATTGGTCGAAAGTTGTTTGTTTGTTTGTTAAATTTAACTATTGAGGCTGTCCACTAAAGTGTGCTAGCCTGTGTAACTGATTTATTACTGTTTCCTGCATTTCTGTGTGCTTTTTATCTCAAAAACAAAAAACAAAAAATATCCTTGTTTTTCCCGCCTCTCCTCGACTAGTTTATACCAGTATACTGGCTTTGCTGTATTCTGGGCTGTGGTGTAGTTCCTGTGTTGTCCATTGCCTTACTTGGATAGAAGGAAGTTTCTTTGCTCACAAGTGGGAGTGGGGAGCCTTGAGCAGCCTATCTGTCCCTGAAGGATAACCTCAGCACAAGAGCTTGTAGTAATTGGTTGTTTTGGACCATTTCTAGCTCTTTTGAAGTTTCCTGTTTAAAATCCGCGTTTGCGCGGCTTTGCGCGATTGTGCTGGTTAAAAAAGGTTAAACTTTTTCTGGCTCCGCCAAGTCTGCTCTTCAAATTTTCCCTTAAGAAAGCTCTATTCTTATAATAATCAGTCTACTCGCTTTATTATAAGCCTAGCACTTGTTCTCAAAACCTCTCTTCTAAGTAAGCACTCTCAAACTAAAGTAAGCACTACATCCACCTACCACCCCTGTGAGTACCCACTTCCCTTAAAGGCACAGCACTCCTTTATAATATTCTAGCATGTCGAGTGGTAGATTACTAGCATCCTCTCCGGTTCAGCTGGTTAATCTGGGAATCTTGAGACAATGCTACAATTGTCTCATGTACACAGACAACCCTCTCCTCCTCCCAACAAACACAAATACATGTGAGAGATGCAACTATATAGCCAAACTGGAGGCTGAACTCTCTCAACTCAGGACTGGCAAGACCAGACAGGAGGAGAAGGTAACCACACACACAGCAAACCCAGTCCCACATAGACCTACCACAACTGCAAACCAAACACATAATAACACAAAGACATACTCGGAGGCTCTATGAAAAAACTTACTAAAACAACAGAGGCTCCCAAAGCAGACACCCAAAAATCCACCACCTCAAAACATAACACATGCAACACATACTTCAATAAATCACTGTGTCAAACAATCACAGCCCTTAAGGCCAAACACCATGCCTGATACACTAGTAATAGGTGACTCTATATTCAGACACACTGACGTTCCGCTTACCAGGCTGAACAAGGAGAGGGTAATGGTGAGCTGCCTATTGGAAGCTAGGATCCGCCACATAACACATGCACTCAGGTCACTCCAAAGCAAGTACAAATATGACTCCGTCATTGTCCATGCTGGCATGAATGACCTGAGACTTACCTCCCTGGACTACATGAAAAGAGACATAGAGGAGCTCTCTGATTATGTAGCCCAGGCTGGTATGACCCTGACCCTGAGCAGCATCTTGCCCTAACCAAGAATGATGCCACAATACAAAGACAAGATGATCAGCTTTAATAATTGGCTCAATTACTGGTGTCATTCTAGGGGGATACAATGTCTGTTTGCTTGGGATGACATGCTGGACAAGCCACGTTGCTTCACAAGGGACGGCTTGCATCTGTCACCACTGGGCTTCCAGATATTGGCTAAGGCTCTTGCCACCCCCATAGTGCCTTTTTTAGGCAAGGCTCAAAAGACAAACCCACCTCCTTAGAAAACAAAAATGGAAAAAAATGAAGGGTAATGCTGTTCAACGCCAGAAGTCTAAATCTCAAGATGCAGGCTCTCGAAGCACTCCTCAGTATGGAGAACATCGATGTCTGTGCAGTAACTGAAACCTGGTTCAAGGCTCCTGAGAGCACCCCAGTGCTACCAGGCTATACCTCAGATCATGCTTTTCGCCCCAAAACTCAGGCCAAACCAAAAAGGGAGGGGGAGTGTCCATATTCATCAAGGACACCCACACCTCCAGGTTAGTGGCAACACATGAAGCATCAGAGACCATCCAGGTGAAACTAACCATAGGCAAAACTGCTATACAACTGGTAGCATGTTACAGACCACCCTCCCAAACTCAGGAACCCCATTCAGCCTTCCTGAAGACATTGGAGGATATGAATGTCTCACCAAACACCATCATATTGGGAGACTTCAACTACCCTAACATAGACTGGGTGCATTATTCTAGCCCAAACACCCTAGCCCAAAGGTTCCTGGAATTCATAAATTCAAATGCAATGGAACAGCTAGTCACCTCTCCCACAAGGGGAGATAATATACTAGACCTGATCATCACAAACATGGGGACAAAGTGCTCCACACCAGAAGTATACTCCTCACTAGTGAGATCTGACCACAAACTAATCACCTTGGATATACATATCCCACCTCCACTCCCAACACAAAAGACTACAGTGAAAAACTTCTCAAAAGCCGACTTTAAACTTCTTAAAACTGAGATGGTATCCTTTAAGCCCACTGGGCCAGTGGAAACCACATCCCACAATGCTGAATCCTTCACAAATGCTTTCTACGGACATCTCCAAGAATGCATGGATCATGCAATCCCAAATAAAACCAAGACCCTCTCCACCAAGGGCTGGCGTCCTGTCTGGTGGACCCCAGTCATAAACAAATTGTATAACAAAAGAAGGAAGCTACTGCACGACAGAGCAAAATCCCATAAAGAGAAGGCATCTCTGATCAGCACTAGTAGAAAGCTACGCTCACATAAAAACATCCAAGGCCAACTTTGAGAGAAAAATCGCTATGGACACTAAAGATAACCACAAGGCCTTCTTCTGCTATGTTAGAAACCTGGGCAGAAACCCTCAGATATGCTCAGAGTTAGTTCACAATGACAAAAAATACACTGAACCTACAGATATTGCCAACATTCTGGCAGACAGGTTCAGTGCAAATTTCTCCCCTCCCTCACCCCCAAAAGAAGAAATACTTATCCCAGCTGAATGTAACCTCCCTGTCATCTCAGATGTCCAGGTGAGAACCACCCTCAGCAAAGCTAAAAACACAGCATCAATGGGACCTGACGGTATCCCAGGTTGCATGCTACGTGAACTCCAAGAGGAGCTAAACCCGCACATAAAAATGCTATTTAACATTAGCCTTACTACAGGATATGTACCTGAACACTGGCGTACAGCAACAGTAGTCCCACTCCACAAAGGAGGCACCTCTACAGACCCTGGTAACTACCGCCCATAAGCTTAACCAGCCTAGTCTGCAAAGCTATGGAAAGAATCATTATGGAACTCATAAACAGAGACATTGGGGACTTACAGACACTTGATCCCACCCAGTTCGGCTTTGTAAAGGGCAGATCCTGCCTTTTGAACCTGGTTGACTTTTTTGAAACAGTCACTAGAGCCATTGACAAGGGCAAACCAGTCCATACAGCCTACCTGGACTTGGCTAAAACTTTCGACGCAATACCCCACTCAGGCATCATAGACAAGCTCAACAGCTTAAATGTAAATCCATATGTCACAAGATGGGTTGCAAACTGGCTAAAGGATAGAACCCATAAAGTCAAAATCGCTGGAGCCATGTCAGACTCAAAGCCAGTCACAAGTGGTGTCCCACAGGGCTCTGTCCTGGGACCCTTCTTGTTCGGCATTTATTTCTCAGATGTGAAAGCAAACATGGGAGGGTTGTGGCTGACAAAGTTCGCAGATGACTGCAAACTAGGCGCCATAGTCGATACACCAGCTGACACATACATCCTACAGAAAGGCCTCACTGAAACTGACAACTGGTGCCGGAGTCATGGCCTTAAACTAAATTCCAAAAATGTATAGTCATCCCCTTTGGGAAAAACAAAGTACCCACAAATTATCACATAGACAGTAACTCACTGAGTACAGAAAAAGTAATCAGAGACCTGGGGACCCAAGTCGATAGTGACCTCTCATTTGACACCCATGTTGCCAAAGTGGTTAGAAAGACTTTCTACCTTGCCCACCTTATCATGAAGGGATTCACATCCAGATCAAAGGAGGTCATGTACCCATATAGTCCTGCCTTATCAGGCCCATGATTGAGTACAATGCCCCATTTGGTATGTACCTCACCCGGCACCTGCAACAGCTAGAGAGACCCCAAAAGTACCTCACCAAGAGGATCAAGGGTCTCCAACATATGTCATATGCTGCCAGACTAAAGAAACTCCAGCTCTATTCAGTAGCATACCGCCTACTCAGAGGTGATCTGTGCCTGATGTACAAGGCCATGTCCAATCAGGAATTGATGGACATGCTCCACCTCAAAAAATCCAAATCCATCAGAACCACGAGAGCTAAAGATTTAAACCTCAGCACAGATATGAATAGGACATGCTGGAGGGACAGGTTCATAACTCAGAGGCTTCCCATACTCTGGAACAGAATCCCAGTTCATGTTAGGCAGAGACCCTCACTGACTCTCTTCAAGAGAAATCTTGCCGAGTGAATGGGAGATCGTAGGTTTACCCCCAGGGGTCATCTCTGTGTCACTACTAGACAGAGGCACAGTAAACTAATTCTATTATGTAAGGGGGTCTTCACTGTGTCACTACTAGACAGAGGCACAGTATTCTAAATCTATTCTGTACACTTTTGTACCATTACATGGGGTGGTGAAAGCCACATCACTATGGCTAGGCTTATAAATGCCCCAGGGCAGATAGCCTAGTACTAAACTATGAAACTATGAATCTATGAAGGGTAACCTCACAAATGGCAGACAATGAATGTCTGTCTTGCACTTTGCATACAAGCAGTTAAGCCTCAAAGAAACAGATGTGTGTGTGTGTGTGTGTGTGTGTGTGTGTGTGTGTGTGTGTGTGTGTGTGTGTGTGTGTGTGTGTGAGCATGTGTGTGCGTGTGTGCGCGTGTGTGTGTGTGTGTGTGTGTGTGTGTGTGTGTGTGTGTGTGTGTGTGTGTGTGTGTGTGTGTGTGTGTGTGTGTGTGTGTGTGTGTGTGTGTACTGCAGAATGACACTGGCTTAGCAGGTCACAAGCTCCTCTTTGATTTTATAAAAATGGACATCCATGGGTTCTATTTCTATTACAGGTGCTTGGATTCATGGCCTGTAGTGATACTATAGTACAGAATGAGCAGATGCTGTATTCCTGAAGTGCCATCCTTTAGATGAGACATTAAACTGTGGACCCTTCTGATATTGCTGGTAGCCTAGATGGGTGTTAAAGAGCCCACAAAATCTACTGGAATTAAAGGAGGAGAATTTGCCTGCCTAGTTTTTCACTAATCTGTGTAAATGCCACCTCTTGTTTACTATTTTGGAAACAGGCAATAGGCCTACATATCCAGGGTCAGTTAATCACTGAGCACTGATGTCAGTCAATAATGGAGTTTCATACTTCATAACCTTCAGAAAATGCATGTTAACATAAATCTTGTTATTCTAGCAACTTTCAAAGTTTATAAGAGCAATATTTAAAATCTGTCCCTATTTTTGGGCCTTTGCGCCCCCATTGTTTTAGGCTTTGTCCAGCTTTCTTGTGCTAATAGGTTGAGCGGTATGTACAGGGTATGTTTTGTTTTGTCAAGTTAAACATTCATCAAGCCTATGTACATTGTGTGTGTGTGTGTGTGTGTGTGTGTGTGTGTGAGCACTTAATAAAGGCAACTTATTTAAAGTCAACATCTATTTTGTCAACACATTGAGGGTCAGCTGTGCAAGATCATTAATATATCAAGGTTTGGGAATTTTCCCTTTTCCCTACTACTGTGCAATCTCAGTTTGGGAATATATAATTAGCAGGGAATGTGGGGGAGGGTCTTCCCCCTTGCAAAAACACAACATTTTTTTTAGATGCATGCTCTGAGGATTTGTCACTGACGTACTGGGTTCTGTTTGTGAGCTAATGTGCCATGAATTACATAGGGTTTCACACTGAGATGGTATAGTTTGTCCATAACACCAGAGAGTGGGATGGTGTCAAATGCCTTTGTGAGGTTGAGATACATGGTGTGCACTGTTTTGCCTCACCTATTGCTTCAATAACATTTTTGAGGAAGTCAACCTGGTTAAGTAAGCAGGACCTGCCCTTCACAAATCCTAACTGAGTTGGATCAAGAGTTTGTAGGTTACCTGTATCCTTGTTTATTAAGACTATAATTATTTTACCCATAGCCTTACAGTTAAGATTGGCCAGACTTATGGGTCTATAATTATCCAGGTCTGTTGAAGCCCTGCCTTTTCATAGGTTCATAGGTTCATATGTTGGTACTAGGCTATCAGCCCTAGGGCCTATACAAGCCTAGCCATAACAATTCCCTGGTTATATCTTCCCACACTATTTACCTGCCTGGACCCCTGTCTAGCAGGGTGACTGACATGATCCCTGGGGTGAATTTCCTTTCTCCCATCCAATCGTCAAGGTTCCTTTTGAAGAGGGCCAAAGAGGCACTCTGGTTGACATGTATGGGCAGTCTATTCCCTAGTCTGGGGAGTCTCTGGGTCAGGAACCTATCCCTCCAGCATGTTTTGTTTATTGTGATGACAAGGTTTAGATCCCTGGAGCATGTGGCTCTGAGGGATTGGGATTTCTTTAACTGTAGCATGTCCAACAGCTCTGGGTGGCCTTGTATGTTAAGCAGAGATCGCCTCTGAGTAGACGATATGCGACAGAGTACAGCTGAAGTTTTTTGAGGAAGTCAGCGTAGGGTATCTGCTTTAGGCCTGTGATTCTTTTAGTGAGGTATTGCTGTGGCCTTTCCAGTTGTTGCAGATGTCTTGAGAGGTACATACCAAATGGGGCGTCACATTCTATAATGGGTCTAATGAGGGATGAGTACAGTGGGACAATGACCTCCTTTTTTCTGGATACAAAAGTCCTTAGTGATGAGGTGTGCCACATAGAAGGATTTCCTGACTGTTGTTGTGATGTGGTTATCGAAGGTGAGACCACTGTCCAACTGTGTCCCTAAGTCTCTTATCACACTTTCAGTGTTTAGTGTACTGCCACTTATGTGGTAATTCACGGGTACATGTTTTTCCCAAAGGGGATAACTATACATTTCTTGGCATTGAGCTTGAGCCCATGGCTCTGGCACCAAGCATCTGTTTCTGTAAGGCCTTTTTGTAGAGAATCCACATCATTTGGGGATTCAATAATGGCTCCCAGTTTGCAGTCATCTGCGAACTTTGTTAGCCAGAGTCCCTTAGTGTTGGCCTGTACTTCAGAGAAGTAGATGCCAAACAAGAGCGGTCCCAGGACTGAACCCTGAGGTACTCCACTTGTCACTTGTCTGGAGCTGAATTTGGAGTTGGCTACTTTTACAGTGTGGGTTCTGTCAGTAAGCCAGTTGGCAACCCATTGGGTGACATAGGGATTAATGCTCAGCTTAGTAAGTTTATCTATGATTCCAGAGAGGGGGGATAGACAGGCTGTTTGGACCACCTTACCCTTGTCCATGGCTCTGGAGACTGATTCGAAGAAGTCAATCAGGTTCAGGAGACAAGATTGGCCCTTCACGAACCCAAACTGGGTTTTTGCAACAGAATCACTGTTTCTGTCTTCAGTTCTTCTGACATGAAGCCTGTTTTGAGTCTGATACTGAACAACTTCTATAGGGGGTCAGATATGTCATATTTCAAGTTGACCAGTAGTAGGCAGTCTGGTATGTTATCTGGCCCCATAGACATAGTGTCCTTCATTGCAGATAGTCCATTGAAAGCTTGTTCTTGAGAAATTTGAGGAGAGAATAGATGTGGGTGTGTGATCTGAGAATATTGAAGGGGATAAGAGGGTGAAGTTTCAGATAAATTTGTTGAGTGGTAGAGTGGATGTCCTCTGGGTCTGAGTATGTGATATCATATATCATTCACTTTGCACAATGCTGGCATTATTTCTAAGATATGTAATATAATTAAAGAAGGCTTTCTGGTTATCCTTCACCTCAGTGGCTACTTTAACCTCTTATCTGACTTTGGTTGATTTTATCAGAGTCTGGAGTTCATTGTTTAGTTTAACAAGAGTGTTTTCAGCATCTTGAGACTTAGATTTATTTTTATGTGCAGTGATATTTTTTCTTTTATTACAGATCCTATTTGTATTTGGTTTCTACCATATGGGTTTATTTTTGAATTTGGTGTTGTATTTATTTCTGAGAAGGACAAATGCATCTCTGCAACTGTTTACATATGCATCAAATTTAGCGATGAATGATTCCACTTAAGCAGTAGGGTCATCAAGGGGAAGAGACTTGAGCAGTAGGGTCATCAAGGTGAAGGGGCTTTTAAATTTAGGCAGGTCATCATTCAGTTTTGGTAGATTAGCCTTCATAATCTCTGAATAGCAGTAAACATGAGGCAATTGCTACATTGTCTAAGAATGCCCATTTCAACCAGGCTGGCTATAAAGATTGCTGAAAAGCAGACATCCATCATTCCAGGTGCTTACTAATGTGAGGTGAGCAGAGCATTGTGCCTGTAGGTTTTCAGTTTATTTACTTGAAATGTTACTTGTTTAAAAAATTATCTATGTCTGCACAAGAACAGCATCATGCAACCTAATGTAAACCAGAGACTCTTTACTCAGAAAATTTCCAAAATCCTCTTATTACTATTAAACTATATTAAAATAATAACATTACTGATATTCACTTGAACGCCTCTAAAACTATCTTCATTTTTAAGGAAAATACGGACCTCAAAAACCTCTGAATTATAGACCAATTTCTTTAGTTAATCTGGATATGAAAATATTTGCTGAACTCCTGGCAAATAGACTTAAATCACTTTCTTATCCCTTACATTATTTCATCCAATCAGTCTAGATTCATAGAACATAGACAAACAAGTGATTATACACTAACCCTGGAGGCCATGATAACTCTATCAAATCAAAAATCATACCCCGATATTTGCTTTGACGATAGATCCTTCCAAAGCTTTTGCTAGACTAAACATGGACTTCTTATTTTCGGTCCTGCTTCAATATGGTATACCTCTAAACTTCTCCCAGTCCATAAAAACACTTTATTCCAAAGCTCACATATATTTGCAAATTAACAGGACCATCCCTTCCCGGATTGATACTAAAAATGGTACTAGACGGGGATGCACAATGTCCCCATACCTTTTTAATTTATACAGTGAACCCCTATTTTTACTTATTAATCAGAAAATGTTTCATCATATGCCAGTTCTATACAATGCTAAGATTGCTTTCTCTACATTTGTGGGTGATGTTAATTTATACTTTACATTACCCAACTCCAACACTCTAAAAATTTGGAATTCTATAAATAATTTCTCAAAACTCTCAAATTATAAATTAAACCTAGACAAATCTTTAGTTTTCCCAGTTAATCAATTTTGCCAGTTATTTAACTACCCTTTACCTACAGAGATTAAGGCAAGTCACTCCTTAAAATATGTAGGAATATCTTTCCAACAAGATTCAAAACTATTCTATCAAAGTAACATTACAAAATTATGGGAATTTCTTCAACAGGATCTCCTTAGATGGGATAAACTCCAACTTTCACTACTGGCAAAAGAATTTTATATGTTCTTAATGCTTCTGGGGTGGTGCAGTGGTTAACATTGTCACCTCACAGCAAGAGGTTCTCCAGTTCGATTCTCGGCTGGGGTGCCTTCTGTGTGGAGTTTGCATGTTCTCCCTGTGTTCGCGTGGGTTTCCTCCGGTTTCCTCCCACATTCCAAAGACATGCATCTGGAGCATTTCTCCCCGGGCCTCCGCTGAAAACAGGCTCTGTGGAACCTAGTTGGACTTTCCCGGTCAACAAATGATAAATAAAATAAATAAAAACATGAGTGCATAATATTTTTTAAACGCTACACTCTTCACTCTCCAAATTTATATGGTCTCCTAAATCAATAAGAATCACTTACAAAAAACTTGTATACCCTAAAAATAAAGGAGGTCTTGGCCTCCTTGATTTTAAGCTATATTATGACATAACCAACTCTAACAGAGTACTAGTAGTTTCAGATTATAACATGGACGAGAAGAAGTGGGCCCCAACCTGGACAGACCTATTTTATAACTATGTTAAAACTCTGAATTTTAATCCAAAAGCTCTTTTCTTCCGTAATAAAGAGAATATGAAAAACTTAAAATTACACATATCTCTAAAAAATAAAATAACCAACTTGCAAAAACGTTTTGAAACTATAAACCTATCCAGTGCCTTTAATATTTTGCAACCCTTACATCTAAATCATAATCTTTAAACTTAACAATAAAATGCTAAACCTAAATACTTTTACTCTCGTTAAAGCAAAAAGCTTACCAGACATTTATCCTTATAAGAACCAATCTCTCACTGAGATGAGACTATCTTTAAATCTTCCTAAAAGTTGCATCATTATTTTGAGACAAATTAGAGATATGTGTACTCAATTTTTGGAGGATCCCAGTCTGGATATGATGGGTATAAATTCATGTAAAATGGGATGAAACCTATTCTTAATGAAGAAAAATATGATTTCAAATTCCTAAAATGTATAATTTCCATTCGTTACCAAAATGACGTGCTATTTTCCAGTTACTGGTCCGATCTGGATCCTACAGTTTCACCTAATCATATAACCCAATCTTTCCAGTTAAAATCAAAATCTATTCCATTTAAAAAACTTAACTATACACAACTCATGGTTTTAACTAATGCACATCTCTCCCCAACTCTATTAAATACATTTTACCCTTCAACCTCCCCTTTTTGTACATATTGTGATAACCAGAAGGCTGATTTATTTCATATTTTTTTAGCTGTAAATGTTCCTACAAACGTTAGTGCTCATTAAGGGTCAAATTACAAAAATATGGGCTATGAGCAGGCCACATTATCCTGGAAATTAACCATTTTACATATTCCCCCTCCAGGTTTATCAGGACTATGAACACGTATCTTAATCACCTTATTTACCCTTATTAAATATTATATCATCCTGAATTGTAAAGACAAATCCTTACCTACATGCAAATGTTTTAAACAAATGGCTATCAAATGTTTAATGGCCCATAAATATTTAATGTATAGCCCAAATTACATCCTCAGTTTCTTCATTACTGGAATGTATTGCTTGACCATATTTTCCATCCACTCATCAAGATTTCTCTTGAAGAGGGCAAGTGAAGTGCTCTGCGTGACATGTATGGGAAGTGTATTTCAGAGCATGGGCAGTCCCTGGGTTATGAACCTGTCCCTTCAGCATGTTCTGTTGATTGTGGTAATGAGGGTGAGGTCTCTGGAGTGTGTGGTGTGGAGGGATTGGGATTTCTTTAGATGTAACATTTCTAACAGAGCTGGGTCAGACATGCTTTGTAAGTCAAGCAGAGATCACCTGTTAGTCATCAACATGAGACAGAGAATAGCTGGAGTTTTTTGAGTCTGTCCATGTAGAACATGTGTTTAAGGTCTAGGATCTTCTTCGTGAGGTACTTTTGTGGCCTTTCCAGCTGTTGCACGTGTCTAGTGAGGTACATGCCAAATGGGGCATTATACTCAATGACTGGCCTAATGAGGGAAGAGTAGAGAGAGATGATGACCTCTTTCTTCCTGTATGCAAAACCCTTAGTAATGAGATATGCCACATTGAAGGACTTTCTGACCACAGTACAATGTGGTGGTGGAAAGAGAGGTTGCTGTCAACCTGTGTCCCCAGATCTGTTATAAATATATATAAATGTGTGTTCCCTTCCACCTATCAAAGTGGCAACTTTATGAATGAAAAAAAGCCAATACAGCTGATTGAAAATCATATGATTACACGTACCAGCTTTTTTTTTTATTGCAAGACCGTGCTGCAGTGGGGATCTGGGAATTTGCCCTTTCCCCAGTGTTGTTAGATTGTCAGATCTCAGAGTTGGTATATATAATTGGCAGGGTGTGTGTTTTTCAAATCTTTGTGATTAGATGTAAAGTGCATTCGAATCTATGTGAATGGAACTGTTTTAGTGCTATGACAGGCATTCAGAGTTTTGATACTTTGAATGTCTGCTTTTCACTCGTATACATATATATATATATATATATATATAGAGAGAGAGAGAGAGAAAGAAAGGTGGACACACACACACACACACACACACACACACACACACATACACACACACACACACACACACACACACACACACACACACACACACACACACACACACACACACACACAGACAGACACACACACACACACCCCACATTTTATTTATTGATTTCTTTATTTATTCATAGGTTCTTGGATAAGTACTAGGCTAGCTGCATTTGCAGGCCATTTTAAGCTTAGCCAATTTCCCTTTTGATGCTAAAATTAACCCATACCATTTGGTTAGAGCTTGACCTTACCCTTTCCATGGTTGATAATTGTATATTAGCCCTAATGAGAATAACTGGGATTATACTATAGATAATTTGAGGAGACCCATGCATAGGATAAGGCATTTAAAAGCTGCCTCTGTCCATTAGTAGAACAGGGGGCAGTCCTGGAATACATTTACTGTTTCTCATCCATAGATCCAAGTTGTTCTTGAATATGGGTGGGAAAAGCTTTGTTTTCCAAGGATAAGGAATCTGTTCCAGAGCAGTGGTATCCCCTGTGAGATCCACCTCTTCCTCCAAACCATTCTGTTAATGTTGCAGAAAAGGTTTATATTCTTAGACTGAGTATTTCAGATGCCATTTGACTTGCTGATGTGTGGTAAATTCATCAGTGTTGGGTTGGAGGATGCCTTATATGCCAGACATGGGTCATCTTTTAGCAGTCTGTATGATACCAAGTATAGTGACAGCACTTTGAGTCAGTCCATGTAGGACATATTGTTTAGGTGTTATATCTCCCTTTAGTAAGGTACCTCTGTGGGCGTTCCAGTTGTTGCATGTGTCTGGTCAGATACAAGCCAAAGGGGGCATTATACTCGATGATTAGCCTAATGAGGGCTGAGTAAAGGGGGACAATGACATTCCTAGATCTAGACACAATCCCTTTGTTTATAAGCTGTGTGATATAAAATATTACTGATGTGGATATTTATTTATTCCTCTTTGCAAACCAAATAGATGAGCTGGTTAAACTGAACCTTTTCAGCCATGACCTGTACCACAAAGTGACAAGATTATAATATCATTACTACGTATCTAGTTGATCTTTCACTATATATGGCTCTAACAATTCCTCAGCAAATGGAAACATTTCCTGAGGAGTTCCCCAACAGTCCATTCTTGGACCACTGGTATCCCCTTTATTTATTAATGGTCTCACTTTGGACCCGCAAACACTTGACCGCAGAATGTATGTAGATGATGTAGTCTTCATTAGGCATGGGAAATGAATTTATGAAATCTCTGAAAAACTGCAGTTTGACTTTCAAGTGCTCTAGAACTGGTTATCTAATAATAGAGTCATTGCAAGTACAAGCAAGACTGCTGTGATGTGTTTTGGCACAACTCAAAATATAAAACATGTCCCCATCCCTGTCATCACTGAAACCCCTCGTAACACTTTGCCTATAACCACCTCACAAATTTAATTTGGGATAGTGTCAGTTTATTCTCTTTCATTTAGTCTTCTTGTAGAGACCCAAGATAACAAAGTCCTAGGACAACTAAAATAAGTTTATTCAACATCCAATATCCTTACTCCTGAGGCCAGGCACCCCATAGCCATCTATGTACTCCTTCCTAGGACTGAATATGAACATTCTTCATTGTAGCAAACTCAGCTGCTAACTCCATATTATGGCAAAACACTGAAAACAAAATACTACATTTCATTAACTTAGCTAATAATAGAGAACACTGTTGTACTACAGCTATTGCTTAACTCCCTTATTTACAAGCTCCTTACCACTGGATACTGTTCACCATTAAAGAGAAAATTGTTTAATAGACATTGCAGCTATAGCCTCATAAATGCAGATGACACACAGTGAGCCATACCTCCTTACAAATTAGCCACTACTAAAACAGCCTTCTATAAAATTGGATATTCCAGTTAGAACAAACTCCCAGAAAAAAAAATAAGACAGTTGAATTAAGTTATACTCTTCAATTGCAACTAAAAGCATATCTGATCAAACAAAATACTTATAAGTGTTTTAAAAATAAGGGTTCAAAGTTACCTATAGGTAAGGAAAAACTGAATATTCCATCTAGTAGTTAATATTGATCAGATACCAGTATAGTGCTTAATATCTTCATTGAGATGTATCTATGTTTAGTAACCCAGAACAGCACCTGAAATGACAGACAAAGGTACCCAAAATGTTGGTACAGATACTTTATTGTACAACCATAATCACAAATCCAAAGTGCCCTAAAGGTTAAGCTCTTTCATCAACAAGAAGTTGACTTTATCAGAACAAAGAATCCCTGATAAAAAAATTCCTTTTTTTTTTCAAAACAGGTTTATTGTTTTAACATACAAGAGAAATATCATAACAATTTTATACAAGTAATTAAAAATAGATATGATTATAACATTCAACAAAACAACTAAAGTATTTACAAAGACATCCACTACAATCAGATCAATTAATTAAACTAAAATACCATGCTATTGAAATTAGGATTTTTTTAACAAATTTTGTAAATTATCCCATACAATATAATAAGATGTTTTTCTAGTTGTTCTTGACCTAATTGTGTTTATTTTCATATGGCACACTATATTCATAACATTTTTAAATTCATTGAACGAAGGAGGTGTATCTGAAATCCAATTTCTGGTTATTATTTTCCTAGCCACTGCTAGAATAGACCATAACAAGGGAAGCTTAACATTTTTAACACTTTGAGGTACAGGTGTGTTAAATAATATAAGAGATTTAGAAATAATGAAATTATCTGTAAAAAGAGCCTGCAAAAATTCATTAACTGACTTCCAGTATTCTTTCAATTTTATACAGTCATAAAACATATGAGCCCAGTCAGCATTAATTTCTACATTACATCTCTTACATAGATTATCTTTATTATTTATTTTATTCATCATCAAAGGTGTATAAAAAGATCTATGTAAAAATTTCCATATATAAAGTCTCCAGACAATGGAAGATGTAGTTCTATAGGCAGATTCCAATATATATTGTTTATCTTGTTGATTTGGTGGGTCCCCATTAATAGAAGTGAAATAATTCCAGTATGTATCTACACTGTAAAAAGTTTCTTGTCTGATAATTTTATGTATGTATGAAAGTTTACCTTTATCAGAAACTTTATGTTGTAAATTTAATATCAAGTAATCAATCAGTGTTGGAATAGATTTCTTAACTGTTATAGACATTAGATCTATTCTATCAATGAGATGTTGTCTAAAGGTCTGAACCTCTAACCAGCAAGTTTCTCTTAGATCAAATTCTTGTTTTAAGAAATCTAGATTTTTAACTTTATTATCAGATATCAACTGATACCAGTACTTTAGATCATTATCTATAGCTAAATGAGTTCCTTCAGAAGTAGATGACAAAAGCATACCCTGAGTATACATTATAGGGAATATAATAAAATTCCATTCCCTATACTTAGGGTGCATGAATATAAAGTTACGATAGCTAATAATAATATTTAATGGGTAACAAACCATATGTTTAGGTGTAATAGGTGAAGTACAAAATTCCTTTAGTAACCATAACATGGAGTTATTTACAATCATATTTTTATGTGTTAAGGAGATTTTCATGAAGTGCATACTAATTAGCTCCCAATAATCTTTCCATTTTGTGACATTTGACTGATCTATTAATAAAGTAATAACTTTTACAATAGAAGAGATAGTATATAAATTAAAGTCTGGAAAAGAAATACCCCTTGAGACCAGCTATTAGTATGTTTCTTTAATGCAATCCTAGGTCTATTAGGTGCCCATAGGAAATTTAACATTAGTGTATTCAGTTTCTTGATAATTATTTTTGTAGGTTGAAGTATTATTGATTGTATTAAGTATAAAATCTTGGGGAATATTATCATTTTAATAATTGTAAGTCTCTCCTCCATAGTAAAAACATATTATTCCAGGTATTAAAAAGATTTTGTATATTAAGAAAACAGGTATTATAATTATTATATATAATAGATTTAATATCTTTAGATAGTATTATACCTAAATAAGTTATCTGACCTGAATTGGGTACATATTTAGTAAAATCACTAATGAGAATATTTTTTCGTGTATATATAGGTAGTATTTTAGTTTTTCTTCATTGAATATTAAACCAGAAATACTTTTAAAATTCATCATTTTATCAAATAGAGACTGCATAGAAGAATTAGATCCTGCTGATGTAATTAGAACATCATCTGCAAAAGTTGAATTTTGGATGTTGTATTTTCATCTATTTCAAAACCCTCTATGTCAGTACTATTTCTGATCAAATTAGCCCAAGGCTCCATTACTAAAGTGAATAATAGTGGAGAAAGTGGACATCCTTGTTTTGTACCTTTAAGAATGGGTATTTTTGTGAAACATATGTTCCTACCTTAATATAAGCCAACGTTCCTTTGTATAAATGCTCAATTAGATTTACAAATGCATCTGAGAAGTTTGTGCACTTCAGTAAGGTAAACAGATAGTCCCAACTTACTGAATCAAATGCTGAACTTATATCAAGACTAATAAGTGTTAAATCTTTCTTTTTCCTATTTGCAAAATCAATTAATGTTAAAGTTCTTCTTATATTATCAAAAGTATTTCTATTTACAATGAAGCCTGTCTGAGCTATATCTATAATGCCGGGAATGATTGTCTTCAATCTATCAGCAAAAATACTCATAAACATTTTATAATCAACATTAAGTAATGAGATGGGCCGATATGAAGTACATCTAGTTGGATCTTTATTAGGTTTTAAAATTGGCGAAATAAATGTATATTGCCAAGATGGGGGGGGGCTTATTAACTCAGTTTGGGCCAAAATAAAAACCTTATGTATTAATGAATATGTACTTTTAGAAAGGATTTTATATATCTCTGGTATAATACCATCATTACCCGGTGCTTTGTTTGATTTAAGCTTATTTATTTGTGTAATAACCTCAGTATATGAAATACTTTTGTCCAATAGTTTAATCTGTTGTTTATTAAGCTTTTTATTCATGTTTGTGGTTATAAACTCCTTTATTTTATCTTTAGGTTCCATGTTAATGTTATTATTGTTAATATTGTGAAAGCAATTTCTAAATTCAACTAGTATTTCTGGTAGACTAGAAACATTCTTCTTTTTCCTTAGAGAAAAGATTTCTTTGATATGGTTTTGTTTATTCAACCTTTTTGTTTTATTTTTAAGTCTATGTAAGTATTTGGGGCTTATTGAGTAAGACAAAAACTTGTATTTCTCTAGAGTTATTTTAACTTTATGAGTTAAAATTTCTTTGTATTTCTCATTTAGTTTGTTTATTTCTTTAATGACTTTCTTATCCATAATATTTTCTTTATTATTATGTTTATAAGAGTCTAATTTACTTTGAATATCTAACAATTCCTTATCCCAAGATTTCCTTTTATTATTATACCATCTTATACTTTGTCCATATAGATATGATTTTAAGGCATCCCAAACATAGACAATGGAGACTTCAGGAGTATTATTTATGTCTAGAAAATGTTGTACTTCTGAAAGTATATATTCTTTATAGTCTTTTAGTTGAGTTAAGTATGCTGGTATCCTTTTGATCTGAACATTATGAGTATTTTTTATCATGAATTCAAAAACAATTGAATTATGATCAGATATAGGACATGAAATGATTTTGGAATTAATTAAATCTGTTACCATCTGGTTAGAAATAAAGACCCTATCTATTTTTGAATAAGTTTTGTATCTGTTAGAAAAAAGGTGTATGGTAATGATTTTGAATCTATCTGATTATTAATATCATTCAAATGATAAGAATTAGCAAAATCATTTAAATGTTTTGCATTAGATGTAATTCTTCTTTTTCCTATAGTGGTAGTATCACTTTCATGTAGTATACAATTAAAGTCACCAGCTAAAATAATATCTCCTATAGAGAATGATATGATCTTATCAAGATGATGTTTCACTGTATTAATACCAATTCCAGGTATCCAATATACATTAATTAAAGTGTAAGTCTTCCCATTAATTTGTATTGTAACCATACAAAACATTCCTTTGTCATCCTGATAAGACTTAATGGTTTTAGGAATGGGCATACTTTTATTCCATAAAATAGCCACTCCTCTTTTTTTCTGAGTGTGCTCTGAACTAACCAATACTGTATATTTGTTTGTGGCTAGTTTATCAATATCTTTTTTCAAGACATGGGTTTCTTGCAGGAAGACTAAGTTGGCCTTATGTAAATTAATGTATCTTATTAGGCTTGCCCTTTTACACGGATTATTCAATCCATTAATGTTTAAAGAAATTCCTTTTAAAGATGTCATTTGGCATTTTTAAAACTTAAGAATCTTATGATCAAAATAACAAATAACAACATAAGTAATGTTACATCTCCTCCTTTAGGTGTACCTTTAAATATAGCTGTATTTATTGAATCTCTTATGGGATTTTGTATAGGATTCAATTTTGTTTGTAGTGACAATGAGTGTACAAAATATATTGTGGATGTCAAAACTATATACATATAACAATAAACAAGTGAAAATAATGTAAGGATTAAACCTTGCATCCAACCTGGAGTTAAAAACTCCAACTTAGAGTAGTATTTACCACTCAAGTTAACCCCTACCCTAAGCAGCAGTACCTCAGCTACCACCTTATCAATTTAATACTGGTTATATTTAACTTAAATTAACAGCTTTCAATTCAATTATCTAGCAAGACAAGACTACACATTTGATAAAACAGCATCATATAAACTAAAATAAACTTTTTTTTTTAAACTATTCATACTACTATATACATCTATGTAATATAATACACTTGTATTCAAATAGCATTCAAATAAACTTGATATTAGGAACCAAGAGGAGAGAGAGAAATAAAAGATGTGAAAGAGGGAGAGACAGTGAAAAAAAAAAGGAAGGCATATTTACATATTAATTTATTCAAAGTATGTAAAAATAAGTTCTAACGTTCATTTAAATCAAAAACTTTGGCTAATATGGTTCAGACATTACATATATTAAGATGCATCTATTTTCTGTCATGTAAATGCAGTCAACAGCTTCCAAAAAAAAACCTTGAATTGCTTGTATATGAGCATTTTACTCATACTTATTATTGTCAATAGAATAAAATATTATATTTATAGAAATTGTTATAAATCATACTGCATAGTTATGCAAATTCTCAGAAACACTTGCATTATTGTAAAAAAAAAAATCTGTATTTTGTATGTCTATACTACTGCTTTAAAATATATCATATGACAGTTTCTTCCAGAATAGAGTTATAAAGTTATTTATGCTTGTCAATCAGATGAATTAAATGAGTTATAGTAATGTATATGTTTGGAACATAAGTTTTAACACAGATTAGTATGCTGCAGTCAAGTAGATTTTCAAAACACTTGAATAAATGTTTCATTTTCTATGCCTTCTAAAATAAGACATTTACTTACTACAAGAAACTGCATCATTTAAAATCATTATAACTGACATATTTTATGAATTATAACATAGATATTTAAGTAATTATATAAAATAACTCACATTTAAATGTCAAAGAGTTCATTTTCATTCACATAGTCACATTTGCATCAGTTCTACTTCCTGGTAGAGTGTTCTTCCTGAATCTGTGATGTGTCAGTGTGATATCTGGGTGAAAGGTCAAATTGACTGCTTTCAGCTTCTCTGTGAGAATTCTGAGAGTTGAAGCTTTTGAAACAACTCGAGGACACTGTTCATGAGGCAGCCCACATCCCAGATTGTCTCCCTTAACATTTTGGTGGGAAACTTGTTAAAAACTAGTGACAAACATTCATTTAACAGTGTAAATGCATCTAAACATGACAAAACCTTTGTGATGTATTTTACAGGTTATTACAGCCTCTATGTGAGTGAAATTAAGCCCAAAGTTATTAATAAGTAATAAAACTCAATATTTTTGTCCCAACTCAATTTTTATGCAAATCTTATTATTTACTGTGTCTATATGATCAAAAGCATTTCTATATATTAATATGAGAAAAAAAAATAAAGAGAAAGAATAAAGAAAAGAAAAAGAGAGTAGAAAATAAAAGAGTGTAAAGCAGAAATAAAAAAAATGTAAGAGAAAGCTATAAGAAGTATATACAATGGAATATTACTTACTGTTTATATTAATAGAGTTAAAAATAAAACATATTATTTACTATTATTTAGTTCTAATTATTATTGGTTAAAGCATGACAGATTATTTACAAACATGCATAAGCAGTATAATCAAGAAAGTATAATTAGGAATAGCATTTGAAGAACATATAAACTTTTTACAAGGAATAAATATGTTATTATTCCATTTATCATATTTTCATTACTCTTCTCTCTCTGCCCTCCCCCACCCTTTACCCACTACATAATCTAAATAGAATGTCATTGTTTAAACAAAGAAAAGGAGAAAAAAAATTTATCAAATTACTGACCTTACTTCTCTTTTTCAGAAAGAGAAACAAATTGAATAATAGCTTGTTATTAGTTCCTCAGATATTTTGACTGGTTATGAAACAAAACATTTCTTTGCACACAGAGAATAACTTTGATTAAATCTTTTTCAGAACATTTGTGGCTTTCTGGAAATGCAGGAACTATATTTAAAAAGATTAATAATGAAGTAAAATGATGAGAGAAAAAAAGAAAAAAACATAGAACAAATCATTTGTTCTTTAGTCTCTTCTTCTTCTCTGAAGTCTTCCACGAAGTTTCAGTTGCCAGTCTCTTTAATGAAGGACTAGCCCATTCCATTTCCTCTATTTTATCCAAAATCTTATTTTTTTTGATAAACAGTAAAGCAGAGTCTAAGTCATCAAAAATTTTAGGACCATCAGGAAGGAAGATTTTTAGCTTGGCAGGAAACAGAAGGTATGTTTTAAACTGTGCTTTTTAAGCTCCCTTATTAGTGGCAGAAAAACTTTTCTTTTAGCTATTACCAAGGAAGAATAGTCATTGTCAAAACGCACAGTTGTCTCATTAATCTTAACAGGAGCTTTAGCCCAAGCAGATTTAAGAACCATCTCTTTATCAAAAGATGATAGAAATCTAACTATAACTGATCTAGGATAGTTTTTGTTAGAGTTAGTATTAGCTATAGATCTATATGCTCTTTCGATACCAAAAGAGAATGCTTCTGGTAAGTCTAAAGTTTTAGGGAGCCATGTTGTTAAAAAAGAAGTAATATTGTTACCTTCAATATTTTCTGGCAGTCCAAAAATCCTAATGTTATTGCGCCTAGATCTATTTTCCAAGTCATCCAGCTTTGTTTGTAAATGTGCATTTTGTTTCAGCAGAAACTCAATGTTGATTTCCTCTTCTTGGATTCTATTTTCCATGTCATTCACAGCTTCTTCTATGCCTGTCATCTGGATCCTCTGTTGTTGCAGGTCTATATGTAACAGGTCTATTTGTTTTGTAGTTTTTTCTATGAAGGTATCAATTTTAGTATCCATTTTATCCATCTTAGCAGTACGTTGCTGGAATATAGTTATCAGAGACTGAAGTTCTTTCTTGATGCTGGAGTCTTGAGAATTTGTCTTACTGGAACTCATTTCAGACTGATAAACTGACAGGAAAATTTCCAATGTGATTTCTGACAGGAATATTGTTAAAATGTCCTTTCTTTTTTAGATATAGTTCAAGAACTATATAAAACAAACATATTTAGAAAGAAAATTACTTCAAAAATTAATTTTTTAAGTAATTCATTCCTGTCAGTGTAATGAAATTGGTGGAGCTGAAAAAATCTGCTGCTATCCTGTGTTCATCCTTGGCCACGCCCCGATAAAAAAATTCTTGAAGGACATATAGATCTATTTAAAGCCTGTTAAAATATATTGGATGCTACCTGATGTATATTGGTAAAAGTAGTAAAAGATTAAAATGTGCCAATGAAATGTGTACTGCAAAATTGTTTCCCAGTAATAAGGTACTAAATATTAATATAATAAATACCATTTGAAAATAAAAATGTAAGATATATCTAAAAGTACAAATAATACTGAAGGCAATAATCAACATCGACACTGTAAAAAATATATGTAAAAATAATCCGTCTTTATTAAAAAACATCAGTTTTAGCGCTTTCATCTCCATAGTAGAGACTTCATCAGAAACAATTTGCTCCATTTAATTAACCATTTATATAATGTTGAATCAAGTGACATCACATAGTAATTAACATTTAAAACAATACAAGCCTCTAAAAATGTATGTAAAAATACCAGTGTAGGTATTGAATATATATACCTATTCTTATTTGTGTTTGTATATATATGGCACCTTGGGTCTTATTAAGGGCAAATGAATTTTATTTAAAAACTTGTTAAAAAATATTGTTTACATATTAACTCTCTAAATAATGAAAAAATAAATAAATTAATATATTAAAATTCTCAACCGGTGTATAGGTGTATCAATATTTTGTTGAAAAATGAAACTACTCAAACCTTGACATAATTGATTTTGTTGTATATAAATAGTTACTATAGAATAAAAATAGTTGTTTTTGAATATTTAATCTTTGTAAAATGGACTATGTTGTATTACACATGCCTGGGTATGGTTACAAGTGTTGTCCAGGGGTGTCCAACCTTTTGGCTTGCCAGGGCCGCATTGAGTGAACAGAAATTGTCTTGGGGCCGCATATAAAATATATCATATAGTTAACTCTTTCGCTACCATGGGAGACCAAAGTCAACCTCCTGGCTGTACTGTAGGTGCATTCAAACAATTAATACATGTAATAAATGCCTAATATTTGCCTTAAAATTCTAATTCTCATTCTGATTTTAATTCTCTAATCTAACAGTTAACTCTAACATCTTAGTTAATATATAGATTTTTTTTTTTTTTTTTTACAAATAAACAGATATTCACTACAGCACTAGCATTTCTCATGGGGAAAACCACTCCAGCAGTCCATCTACATACAGTGTTAATATTAGCAGTCCTACAATACTATAATCCACAAAAATAAGCCAACAAATTTGCAGTAAATTAAAGAATTCACATTACTGACTTAATAAAACAATTCTGAATAAGCTACAAGAGGGTGTCACCCAAACAAATGACTGGTGCCAGAAACATGGCCTCAAGCTAAATGCCAAAAAATGCGCAATCATCCCCTTTGAGTGATGTCCCCACAAATTATCACATTAATAACAATGTTGTAAACATGCAATCAGTCGTGAGGTGCATGGGCACCCAGGTTGATAGAAATTTGACTTTTGACCACCACGCTGTCTCTGTTGTATGGAAAGCTTTGTACATGGCCCACCTCATTAGTAAGGGTATCTCATCTAGGGACAAGAAAGTCATAACATCCCTGTATTCTTTTTTTACAAGAGCAATTATTGAGTGCAACACCTTTTGGCACGTGCCTCAGCAAAACACCCTGCCAAAAGAAAGACTACAACCATTTCTGACAAAAAATGGTCAAAGGACTAAGTTCACTTAGTTATCCAGACAGACTAAAAAGCTTCTTGCTTTCCTCTGTCTCTCACTAGCCCCTATAAATTTCATAACTGGCTTGCTTTCCAGGCTAAGAAAGATCCTGCCTTAATGGACTTTCTCCACCTCAGAAATACTTGTTATATTTAAAACATTCACTACAAAGACCACAGCCTTCACTGCAACTTAAACAAGCCACTTTGTATGGACAGGTTCTTGACACAAAAACTTTCAACTTCTGTAAAAATCTCCTCTCATTATCAAACAATGTAGTTCAACAACACTACAACTGGATGGATAGCCATGAATGTACTCCTTAAGTAAGTAGCATAGCCTTCATCAAACCGGAAGGAAAATCCACATACTAAACTTTCCCAGCCGGATGGCTAAGATCTAATATTGGTTACTCAAGTCTACTTGTATAAGAAGAGGGGCCTATTTAACTAAGAATTCCATTTGCAAAAATATATTCAGTATACATATTAAATCTCTCTCTCTTATACACACACACACACACACACACACACACACACACACACACACACACACACACAAAAGGAGCCCCTACTTATAAAATAGGCAACCTCGGTAATCACATGACACAGTCTCAGTGATTGAAATTGTCTGGAAGTCAAAATATCTGAAAAAAAAATTGTAATAGAGATGGATTCATCCATGTAATTTCCCACCACCAAAAGGACCATCAACAAATCAACAAACAACTGCTTAGCAAAAATTAAATCAATAAGAAATCTATAAACTCTCTAAGATCATACTACATACTGGAGTAAACATATAACTTCCCTCCAATCTAAAGCCATTTGACATTCAGACATTTTAATTTGTGCAGAAGTTATTCACAGACTGACCGTTTACTAAGCTGTAATGCTGACCATCGCTTTTGAAAAAAAAAACAAATTCCCAGAGTTTGTCAATAGCTCAAAGTGAAGAAAAGATTACTTTTTTATTTATTATGTATTTATTTAATTTTGGAAAATATCTTTAAAACTGTTAAATGGATTACACACACAGAAACACAGAAAAGTTATTGTGATAAGTAAACCACAGACTGCTGCAAGAAATCAGTCATAGCACACTATGCTTACGTCTGAACCAATGAAGCATACCTGTCAATTCCAAAAGAATTAAAGTAGCTTAATAAGAAAGTTATTTGCAAGGTTACGTGGCAGTTTATATTGGAAATAAGTGGAAATATTAAAAACGCTCTGTTTCTCATAATTATGCTGAAAAGTCTTCCAAGGTAAATACAACCTTCTGATTTAGCATAGAACCATACCTCTCAACCTTAGAGCAAGAATTCTGGACAAAGCGAAAAATAAAATTGGGACACAGGCCCAAAAATAGTTATGCATCACAGACACCATTGAAACAAGTGTAGCTGCAAACATTATACATCACGTATAATGTTTCTATCCCATTATTGTCAGTTCAGCATGATATGGCTCATTCAATCCTGCTTTCTTTTGCAACAAAGAAAACCATACTTTGAAATGACAAATCCATTAAAAATAATTAAACACATTGGCTCCACATCCTGCAACTTCCTACCTGCAAACAACCACATAGCTTTCACTGAAACTAGGTCTACTTATTTCCATAGAATGACACCTCTCCCTAATTAAGTCTAATGGTATACAATCTACCAGGATCTGGACTACCTGAAATAAATTAAATTATGGCCTGTAAATTGCAAGTGCACTTTGTTTAATTAAACTACATTTCAAAGCCCACTTGCTGTATTTTTTCAGTAACATCCCAATATCCATTTCCAGGTCAATTTACAAGACATTGGCAGTGGTAGACTTAGCATCCTCCAGATCTCTAGAAGACCACACTCATACTGCTAACATTGTCCATTAAATGTAAATATCCATCCACTGGAAATGGCAAGAAGCTATGTCTTAAAAAATCTATTTTTGTCATTCCTAGTACCCAAGTATCAGGTTTTGAAACAAAGAAACATATTCTCCATAGTTTGTAAGTCTCTGTCTTTAATAATCATCTACTATTGCAGCACTCCCAACACAAACACACACATACACACTAAAACCCCAAACATTTAAAAAATGACATTGTGCCCACCTGATTTGCCAGTATTGATGATCCACCAAAGATATGCTTACTGTTGTCCAATCTACCACTGCTTAGAACCCACCAATGACAAGACAGTACTGGGTGATTCTTTTGATTGTCAAAAAAAACAATAAACTTTATATGCTACAGTCCCACATTAGTCAATCCACTACTGACCCATTAACCCTAGGCTGCTGTCTCATTCTTACTCCCTGGGACTGCATTAACTTGGATGACTACTTTTATTTCCTAAGCAAAAGACACAAATTGGAAGATGAGGCAAAAATCCAGACATTCTTTGAAAATCCGTACAGTATGATTTCATATTCAATACAATCCTCTCCCTGTCAAGAAAGCTGCAATTTCATGAAGGTGTACTTTTAATGTAGGATGCATTTGTGAGCTAACTTGTTTGTACGTTAGCCTCTTTGTGCATGTGTCTCTCTCTGTCTCTCTGTCATGCACACATAAACACGCACACACACACACACACACACACACACACACACACACACACACACACACACACACTTCTACTTTCACGCACACAAACATTCTGCTTTCATGCATGCACTCACTCACACCATACTTACCTATTAACACAGGTTAAGTGCTGTCTCTTTAAATGGCAATGGCGGCAAATCCATAGACAAGTCCCTCTTCAGCAAGAACACACACATTGATTCTTTGGCACGAAATAATGGCGCGAACACACAGACCCTTCTTTGGCACAAAAAAATCAAAACTAGAAGGATGCTTTGGTGCATGCGCACACCGATGTTAGAGTTACAGGTCACGGGCGCGAAAAACACAACATAAAAGTGTTTTGGGACATGCATACATTGATGTTGGAATTAGAGGTAGAGGGCCGCATGGCAGAGCTCTGAGGGCCGCATGCGGCCCGCGGGCCGCAGGTTGGACACATCTAGTCTAAAGGGTTGTTAACGGAGTCCATAGTAGCGAGGTCCTCTGTTAATTTCTTACTCAGTATAGGTATGTATTTGACCCCCCATCCTTCAGTAACCTCATTCAGGATGTTTGTCACTAAATCCTCGGGGTACCCTCGTTCTAAGAACATCAATTTTAAAGTAAAAAATTCCTGTTGTAAATCTTCTGAATGTGAGGTCATCCTTGCTATTCTGACAGCCTGTCCTTTCACAACTTCTCTCCTCTAAAGAGCGGATGGTGGCTGTCATAATGAAGATATGAGTTACAGAAGGTGTTTTTACGAAATAGTCAGACGCTGTCCGGTTCGATTCTCAGCTAGAGTGTCTTCTGCGTGGAGATATGTGTGAATGGGCATACCTTCGTTGACGGTTGTGCGTCAGGGCTGGTAACTCGGCACGTAAAAATCAACTACCAATCATTAGCGGACCTGAGTTCCACTGTGGCGAACCCTAACTGGGAAAAGCCGAAAGACACAAATCACTTTGGACCTAAATCCATCAGAATCTTTGATAATTAAGGTGTCAAGGTAACTCATTTCAACTGAGTTAAATTGATAAGTAAATTTGAAAAAATTAGTATTATTTAAATATTCAATAAAATTAGGAATATTCTCTACGGTACCTCTCCAAATAATAAAAATATCGTCCAGGTATCAGTTAAAGGAAACAATGTCCTGATAAAAGTTACTTTTAAAAACATACTCCAGTTCCCAGCCCAACATGACTAAGTTTGCATTTACTGGGGCACGTGCCTCGCCCATGGCCACTCCTGTGATCTGTTGATAATATTGCCCCTCAAAGTATATATAATTGTTTTCAAGTATGAGTGCCATCATCTCACAGATTAACTTGATTCTGTCCCGACTTAAATTAGAACAGGTATACAAAACTTCTTCAAAATATCTCAAACCTTCATCCTTAGGTATACTGGGAAACAAATCCTGGACGTCACTGGTGAGAAAAATCAAATCTGGTGACCATAAATCTGGAGTAATTCTGGCTAAAAAATCCCAGGAGTCTTTCAAAAGGTTGGGAATACTAACTAAAACATCTTTTACCACCCTATGTATAAAAACAGCCAAATTATGTGTCTTGGACCCATTGCCTGCCTAAAGCTATAAAAGAGAAAGCAGCTCAAGTTTGACTAGTGGTGTACTATATTATATTTTTTACAGTGTCGATGTTGATTATTGCCTTCTGTATTATTTGTACTTTTAGATATATCTTATATATATATATATATATATATATATATATATATATATATATATATATATATATATATATATATATATATATATATATATATATATATATATATATATATATATATATATATATATATATATATATACTTATCTATATCGTAAGTTGAAAGAACGTGTTTATGAGCATTTGTATAAAATTAGAAATCAAAGCTTAGACAATGCTCTGGCAAGACATACAGGGTCAAACCCACATCATTCTTTCTTATTTAGAGCCATTGATTCAGTATTTGACGACAATAGAGGTGGACCTTCATCTTTACTGTTGGAACAGCTTGAATTATGTTGGCAACTTCGTACTGGATCTTGCTTCAACCCAGGTTTGAATGAGGTGGTATCTTTAGCATGTATACTCAAACTTAGGAATTTGAAATGCTAGTACACTACAAACATATTGATACAATACTCTTGTTACCTTTTGGAGAAAAGAAAATGTAACAGTAATAAGGTAATTATCAAATATTAAATATTCAAACATTAAACATAAAAATTAAAATTAAATTAGAATTACAGTTTTTACTAGTGAAGTAGGATTTGGGTATACTTGTAGGTTTATGCATTTAGGAATTTTAAACGTAACAAAATATTTAAAAACTTTTGAATGTATGACACTAGGTTCATAAAAGTACCATTTACCATTTTTGCACATACAGCTTTTGTATTATTCGTAGCTGTAAATTCTTAACATGTCTGCTTGCAAGTGTTTAGTTGGTGGAATAGTAGTGTGGTAATTCCTTGTTTTAGATTTTAACATATTTTAGATTTTGGTTGTACTGTTGTTACCAATGAGATCTCTCACTTAGTTATTTATTCTTTTACTTTTCAGAGAGGAAGAAACTTGCTGTAAACATATGCATCATGCATCACAATTTATGTACTATAGTGAGCAATGCTCCTTCAAGTTAATTGAGTGTAGCTTGTGTTGCATGCAACGCCCATCTATTCATTCATTATTTAATGATGAAAATCTTATGACACTTTTTATCTGAAGAAGTCCTGCTAGTGAGCAGGACGAAAAGTGCTTTATTTTAAATGTTTATGCTGGTATGTTAATGCTGGTTTGCAGTTTGTTGGGATTTTGTGAGCTACAATTGTCCGATTAAAGACTGTTGGTATATCTGTGACTTTCTTTGCCTTTTTTCGCCAGTTCGTTTACCTTTATTATCAACATTTAGTACCTTATTACTGGGAAACAATTTTGCAGTACACATTTCATTGGCACATTTTAATCTTTTACTACTTTTACGAGTATACATCAGGTAACATCCAATATATTTTAACAGGCTTTCAATAGATCTATATGTCCTTCAAGAATTTTTTATCAGGGATTCTTTTTATTGTAATGTTGATTTTGATTGACATTTTTTGTAACCTATCAGGTTTGGCTAGATTGTATTTAAACAGGGTGTGTGCACATTTTTAATTGTTTTGATGAAGTCAACTTCTTGTTGATGAAAGCGCTTAACCTTTGGAGCACTTTGGATTTGTGGTTATGGTTGTACAATAAAGTATTTGTACCAACGTTTCAGGTACCTTTGTCTGTCGTTTCAGGTGCTGTTCTGGGTTACTAGTGTGTTTTTTCAGCACCTTCCACAGTTTTTTGTTCATTTATCTATGTTTAACTGAAGTGTGAGCTAAGTTGCACTCTCAGTATACCGATTTTAACAATGAACTGTACCTAACCTAACTGAAAATTCAGTACTATGCACTAACAACAAATAACTGATTGTAATGTTGGAGCTACATCTCTGTTACTCTCATTGTTAATGTGCACTAGAAAGTAAATGTTTATTTAATGTTTTGTACATTTATTTGTATTATCTTGCCTCTTTACATTGGGTCATGACTGGAAATGGTCCTTGGACCACTTCACCTAGACAGTTAACAAATATTAAATTAAAGAAATGTTGTGTCTTTTGGCTTTTCCCGGTTAGGGGTCGCCACAGCGGAACTCCGGTTCGCTAATGATTGGCAGGTGATTTTTACGTGGCGAGTTCCCAGCCCTGACTCACAACCTTCAATGAAGGTACGCCCATTCACGCATGTCTCCACATATAGAATTTTACATTTAGCTTATCAATGATATTTTACATTCATTGATGTATGTGCATGCGAGTGTGTTTATGTCTGTGTGTATAATACGTGTGTGTGTGTGTGTGTGTGTGTGTGTGTGTGTGTGTGTGTGTGTGTGTGTGTCTTTATATGCATTGTGTACGTGCATTCTGTGAAAATGCGATATCTGTTTGTGTGTGTGTGTGTGTGTGTGTGTGTGTGTGTGTGTATGTGTATCTGTCTGTCTGCATATATACATATGTACACTCATACATTTTATTTATTACTTTTTATTTATGTAGGCATTTATATATTTCCATTTGCAGACCAAATAGGAGGATAGGTTAAGCTGAACCTTTTCAGCCAAGACTCATGCCACAAAGTGGTAAGGTTGCAGTCAAATAACAATTTACATTTAAATTATAATATTTTGCATTCAAAATAACCGTTTACAGTTTCTTCACAAACAAAGACTTTTCAGGCATTATATACAGAGAAGGTATTTTTTATTATATGTATGACAAAATTTACATAATAAACTGTTGTCTCCATCTCAGCGGTATAAAAGATTGTAGAGAAGAATACTTCACATAGTGAAAGGAAATAAGGCAGTATGATAATTTCTGTGCTTTTGGTTTACTCAGGTGGGAGTTGTAGAAAATAAGTGAACTGGCAGGAGGATGGGTGGCGCAATGCTGCAGCGGTAGCATTGTCGCCTCACAGCAAGAGGTTCTCTGGCTCGATTCCTGGGTGGGGTGCCTTCTGTGCGGAGTCTGCATGTCCTCACTGCATTCGTGTGGGTTTCCTCCAGGTGCTCCAGTTTCCTCCCACATCACAAAGACATGCCTCTAGAGC
This sequence comes from Protopterus annectens, assembly GCF_019279795.1. Lineage (NCBI taxonomy): Eukaryota > Metazoa > Chordata > Ceratodontiformes > Protopteridae > Protopterus > Protopterus annectens. The sequence goes on from NC_056729.1 coordinate 664,363,739, forward strand.
ATTTCTCCCCGGGCCTCCACTGAAACTTGGCTTTGTTCCAAGTTAGACTTTCCCAGTAAACAAATGTTAAATAAATAATGTAAGTTCTTTGATCAGGGATTTTTTTAAATCAGTCCATCTTGCTGTTTTAAAAATAGTAGCTCTCCACTAAACCTTAACTTTTTAAACAGGTAAAACTCAAGTTACCTACTTTCATATCTAACTTCTCTAGTGCACACTGCAGAGTGCATTCTTTTCAATCTTACCTTTAAGCATCCCTGTTACTAGCACTTTCTCTAATACCTAAAAAGATCATCTCTACTTGACTCCAAGTAGACTTTTCTCTATCTGTTAAACCTAGCACTTGCTCCTACAGTACTTATTACCTTGATACGGCACTCTTATAGATAGCACCCCAAAAAGGCAAACCCCCATTTCTCGGTCCCCCACGTCCCCCGGAATCTCTTTTAAAGTTTTTTTGTCTAGTCCTTCTAGCATGTTGAGGGATCAGTTGCTAGTGTCCTCTCCTGCTCAGCTGGTGAACCTGGGAATATTGAGGCAATGTTACAATTGCCTCATGCACACAGACACCCCTCTCCTCCTCCCACAAAACACAAATACATGCAAGAGATGCAACTATACGGCCAAACTGGAGGCTGAGCTCTCTCAACATAGGACTGGCAAGACCAGTCAGGAGGAGAAGGTTACCACACACACTATAGACCCAGTCTCACATAGTACCATCACAACCTCAAATCATACACATAAACACACAAAGACATACTCGGCGGCTCTAATCAAAAATCTACCAAAACAGCAGAGGCCACCAAAGCAGACACCCAAACAACCACCACCTCAGAACACAACACCTGCAACACATAGACCTCACAGTCAGAGTGTCAAACAGTCACAGCCCTTAAGGCCAAACACAATGCCAGACACACTAGTCATTGGTGACTCCATAGTCAGACACACTGGCGTCCGCTCACCAGACTGAGTAAGGAGAAGGTCACAGTAAGCTCCCTGTTGGGCTAGAATCCGCCACATAATGCAAGCACTCAGGTCTCTCAACAGCAGGTACAAATCTGACTCAGTCATTGTCCACGCTGGTGTAAGCGACCTGAGGCGCACCTCCTTGGACTACATGAAAAGAGACATTGAGGAGCTCTCTGATTATGTAGCCCAGGCAGGTATGACCCTGACCTTGAGCAGTATCCTACCTTCACCAAGAATGATGCCACAATACAGAGATAAGATGATCAGCTTTAACAATTGGCTTAAATTCTGGTGTCATTCAAAGGGGATCAATGTCTGTCTGCCTGGGATGACATGCTGGACAAGCCACGCTGCTTTAAGGGACGGCTTGCACCTGGGATTCGGATATTGGCAAAGGCTCTTGCCACCCCATAGTGCCTTTTTAGGCAAGGCTCAAATTCTAAACCTACCACCCTAGAACACAAAAAGGAAAAAACTAAGGGTAATGCTGCTCAATGCCAGAAGTCTAAATCTCAAAATGCACTCGAGGCCCTTCTCAGTATGGAGAACATCAATGTCTGTGCAGTGACAGAAACCTGGTTCAAGGCTCCTGAGTGCACCCCAGCACTATCAGGTTTTACCTCTTATCATGCGTTCCCCAAAATCCAGACAATACCAAGAAAGGAGGGGGGGGTATCCATATTCATCAAGGACACCCACACCTCAAGACTGGTGGCAACGCACGATGCATCGGAGACCATCCAGGTGCAATTAACCATAGGCAAGACTGCTCTGCAAATTGTAGCATGTTACAGGCCACCCTCACAAACTCAGGAACCTCACATGGCCTTCCTGAAAACACTAGAGGGATAAATGTATCACCAAACACCATCATACTAGGTGACTTCAATTACCCTAATATAGACTGGGAACACTACTCAAGCCCAAACACCCTAGCCCAAAAGTTCCTGGAATTCATAAACTCAAATGCCATGGAACAACTAGTCACCATCCCACAAGAGGAGAAAACATACTTGATCTCATCATCACGAACATGGGAGCACAATGTTCAACACCGAAGTATACCCTCACTGGTGAGATCAGATCACAAACTAATCTTGCTGGAGGTCCTCATCCCACCCCACCTGAAATAAAAAGACCACAGTAAAGAACTTCTCAAAGCCGACTTCACACTTCTAAAGACTAGTGTGGTCTCCTTTAAGGCCCCGAGCGCGGAAAACAGTACTCAAGCCGCTGAATCACTTACAAATGCCTTCTACCAGCACCTGCAGGACTGCATGGATAAGGCAATCCCAAGCAAAACAAAGACTCTTTGTACCAAAGGCAAGCGTCCAGTCTGGTGGACCCCAGCCATAAACAAACTCTACAACAAAAGGAGGAAGCTACTACAAGATAGAGCAAAATCCTTAAAAGGTAAGACACCCTTGATCACTATAAGTAAAAAACTAAGAGCTCTCATAAAATCATCCAAAGCAAATTTTGAGAGAAAAATAGCTAAAGACTCAAAAGACAATCATAAGGCCTTCTTTAGCTATGTTAGAAACCTGGGAGGAAACTCCCAGATATGCTCAGAACTAGTTCAAAATGATGTGAAGATTACTGATCCTACAGACATTGCCAACATACTGGCTGACAGGTCCAGTGCAAACTTCCCCCCCCCCCAAAAGGAGAGATATCTATACCAAGCGATTGCAGCCCCCCAAACATCTCCAACGCCCAAGTGAGAACTTCTCTCTCCAAAGCAAAAAACACAGCATCCATGGGACCTGATGGTGTCCCCGGCTGTGTGCTCCACGAACTCAACGAGGAATTAAACCCACAGCTAGGACAGCTGTTTAATCATAGTCTTACCTCTGGATACATCCAGGAGTGGCGCACTGCAACTGTGGTCCCACTTCACAAAGGCGGTGCCTCCACCGACCCTGGAAATTACCGTCCCATTAGCTTGACAAGCCTTATCTGCAAAGCCATGGAGAGGATCATAATGGACCTCATAAATAAAGACATAGGGAATTTGCAGACTTTGGATCCATCCCAGTTTGGCTTTGTCAAAGGCAGATCATGCCTTCTAAACTTGGTTGACTTTTACGAAACAGTCACCAAAGCCATTGATGAGGGAAAGGCAGTCCATACAGCCTACCTCGATCTGGCGAAGGCGTCGATACAATACCCCACTCGGGTATCATTGAAAAACTCATCAGCTTAAATGTTAACCCATACATCACAAGATGGGTTGCAAACTGGCTGAGTGACAGAACCCACAGGGTCAGAGTTGCTGGCGCCATGTCAGACTCAAAGCCTGTCACAAGTGGTGTACCACAGGGCTCAGTCCTGGGCCCACTCTTGTTTGGCATCTACTTTTCCGAAGTACAAGCAAACACAGGAGGGTTATGGCTGACAAAGTTTGCAGATGACTGCAAACTGCCATAGTAGAAAACACATCTGACACAGATATCCTTCAGAAGGGTCTCACAGAAGCGGATAACTGGTGCCAGAGCCATGGCCTAAAGTTAAATGCCAAAAAATGCATAGTCATACCCTTCGGGAAAAACAAGGTTACCCCTAGCTACCAAATAGGTGGCAATCCACTGAGCACAGAAGTAGTTATCAGGGACCTGGGGACCCAGGTTGATAGTAGTCTGTCATTCGACACCCATGTAGCTAAAGTAGTTAGGAAGACCTTCTGCATTGCCCACCTTATCATGAAGGGATTCTCATCTAGATCAAGGGAGGTCATAGTCTTCCTATACTCATCACTCATCAGACCAATGATTGAGTACAATGCCCCATTCGGAATGTATCTGACCGGACACTTGCAGCAGCTGGAGAGGCCACAAAGTTCCTCACCAAAAGGATAAAGGGTCTCAAACATCTGTCCTATGCTGCCCGACTGAAAGAACTCCAGCTCTATTCAGTCGCCACCGCTTGCTCAGAGGTGACCTTTGCCTAACATACAAGGCCATGTTAAACCCAGATTTGATGAATATGCTTCACCTCAAAAATCTAGATCCGTCAGAGCCACAAGGCGGGACACTTAAACCTCGACACGGCTATTAATAGGACGTGCTGGAGGGATAGATTCATCACCTAAAGACTCCTATGCTGTGGAATAAAATCCCGGTATATGTGAGGCAGAGCACCTCGCTGGCCTTGTTCAAGAGAAATCTTGACCAATGGATGGGAGATCGCAGATATACCCCAGGGATTACCTCAGTGTCACTGCTCGACAGAGGCACAGCAAAATAATGGGTATAGTTCCCCATACTAAAGGGGTGGCGTAAGCCACAAAACTATGGGCTAGGCTTGTAAATGCCCTCGGGCAGATAGCCTAGTATGAACCTATGAACCTATGAACCTATGAACCTATAATGTAAATATGGGTTGATTGCGGATAGTGGGGAAATGGAATTTGAAAGTCCTAGTTTGGAAAGCATGGTGTTTGGTGTTCATTCTAAACAGAGACAATAAAGGTTAGGTGTTTCATGGGTATGATTTGTTAAGGGGTAGTGTAGTTCAGATATTATGAGTTTGCTATTGAATTGTGGACCAAATTTGTTATTAAAATATAGAGTGCTTGTGTATAGTCAGGTGACATGTCATGTTATGAAGAGTGTATTTACCACTAATAAGAAGCACCAGAGGTGTTTTCAATGGTTAGATTGATTTATAGAATGCATAATGAGTATTGTGGATAAGAATGTTTATATGAAGACGTGGGACTTCCAAGATGGCTGCACATTGAGTAACAGCTTAATTAACCAGTCTGAAAACATAAACTTAGCAAAGAAAGTCAGTGGACCTAGATTTCTGGGTAAATTTTAGTAACTGACTAGTAAGCGCTCTGCCTAGATGCCAGGAAAAAAGAAATATAAAGGAACTGGAGGCAAATCCAGTTGAGGAAAAACACAGACTGGGAAAAGTACTGCAGTTGTTCAGAAAGAAGCAGTGCAAGTTCTAGACATGACTTCAAGTAACTTAGAGGAAAGTATAAAGCAGCTGCACACCGACCTGGTTAAAATAAACAAAACACTGATGGAGTATATCAACACAACCAATAAAAAGCTGGAAAAAATGCAAAAAGCTTTGAAAAGATATTCAGATAAGATGACAGAACTGCAAAACTCAGAAGCTGAAATGAAGGGAAGGCTGGCTGAATATGAGCCTGCATAAGAACAGATGTTTAAAAAAATAATAGAATTAGAGGACAGAGCACGTAGGGAAAAAAACTTAGATTTTCTGCTGTAATAGAAAAACTGGAAGGACATGCTGTATTAATTTTATGAAAGTATAAACAAGCAACTGGACTGGTATTCCACAAAAGGAATTGTTAATTGAAAGGGTGCATTGTGCATACACTCTAAAACTTGCTATGGGAAAACTAGACCTTTAATAGTAAAAATGCAATCTTACCAGCAGGAGGAGTTGATTCTAACAAAACTGTGGCAGAAGGACAAAGTACTAAAAGTGGGAGACAGCAGAGTGTTTGTGGAGAGTGACTACTCATTGCACACCAGGCAGAAGAGGAATAAATATATTCCCTTATATAGGGAATGCCGAGTAGCAGGTGTGAAATTCAATCTGCTGTACCCAGCTATCCTCAAAATATTTTTCCCTGGAGGAACAAAAATATTTTTTGATGAAGTACATGCTGAGGAAGAAATACAAAACTTTGTCCAACAAAAAGTGAGCTGTGAAACAGGAAGAGATTCTGCTTCTTGATCTTCTGGTAATAAAGACCACAAAGAGACCCTTCCAGTGAAACCTTTCCCAGTTTTTCAACAGAAAATGATTGAAAGAGGGAAAAAACATAGAAGTTGATTAGAAGAATTGAGAGTGCACTGGAGATGAAGGAGAGACAGGGTTTGTGAGATGGGGATGAACAGGAATAGGACAAAAGAATCTGAAATATTGGACTTTCTCAGACTTTGTTAAACTTGTAGAGGACTCTAAAGCATATGCCCTACTTCCTGTTATTAACGTTTGGAGACTAATGTCAGTAACATGTAAACTGACAAATGTGGGATTGCAAATCAATAATTATATTTGTGAAACAGGATGGAACAAAAAAATCTGGAAATATTGGACTTGTTTGCACTTTGTTAAACTTGTAGGGCAATCTAAAGCATATGCCCTACTTCATATCATTAATGTTCAGAAAAATACTCTGGAGAGGGGAAGAGGAGGGAGAGAATTAACTATAAGTAAAACAATTTTTTTCTTAACAGTATTACTTAAGTGGGGAATGATTTTCTTTGCATGTTATAAACTATTTTTTTCAGTTATTTTAAGTGTAATGGGGATACTAATGTAAATAGGTGCATCTCTTTATTCTTTTTTTCTTTCTACCTTCTTCTCTCTTTCTCATTGTTTAGTTTTAAGAAATGTAGGCACTGCAATGTAAAAAAAAGGGGGTGGTCTGGTTAAAAGAGCATGACAAAAGAAAAATTAGTGTGCTGTTTCTCATTCTTCCATAGAGGAATGAATGTGTTAAGGCCTTTAGCTTTATATAGTAACATGTTTTGACAGATAGTAAGTAAATGAAAAAGAATACTGAATATTATAAGGTCTTTTTTTCTAGAAAACAGTCCTGTATCTGGTTTTCATGTCACTAGCAGACAATCTGATAAAGATAAATGGGTTGGAGAAAATGTTTTCTGAAAGCATTCAACTGTTTTCCCAGTTGGGAGAGCTATAAAGATAAGGCAAAACTAGACAGCACATGATAGAATCACACAATCTACCATGCATCTTAGCAAGGATAATTTTCTTTCTGTTTAGCACCAGGCTGTGTGTGTGGCTGTCAGTTTGGAACTTATGTTCATATTAAGGGGTTTAACTTTAATATTTGAAGATGTACATAGTTTTCTCTTTTATTACTAAGTTAGTAGGTTTTAAGGGGGGTATTGGGAGGGCGTGTTATTTTTATTTGAGAGGTTTCAATAAATGAAAAAGTTCTGCAAGATGTGACATAGGCTCAAAATGAGATGACAAAAACAATTGTATAAAAGATCAGCCTTTCAAACAGTGATGCATGCTATACAAAAGCTGGAATTATACACTTAACAAAAAAGCTGTTATACGTAAAAGGTGGGAATAATAATCCCTCAAGAATATGATTCTTCCTGTAATGTCTTTAAACATTAATGATCTCACAGATAAATCCAAAAAAGAAAGATTAATGAACTATATTAAAAAATGTAGAGTACAAATAGTTATGCTACAGGCGACATGCTTAAAAGAACTGAACATGTGAATTTGATAAAGAAAGGTTTTCAGGATGGTTATTCAGCAAAATATATGGGGGAAAAGGAAGAGAGGAGTACTTATATTAATTGCAAGAGGAGCTCCAACAATAATAGAAGAGGAAAAAAGACAATAATGGTAGATTTGTAGTACTAAGGGGCTACTGGTGTGAGAGGAGGATTACACTGGCATGTATTTTCCACCGAAAACTGCTATAATAGAGCTAAAGAAAATTATGGGAGGAATAATTAGCTTTCAGCAAGGAATATTACTTATAGATGGGGACTGGAATTTGATTTGCAAAAGTGAAGATGTGTCTGGGACCCCAGAAAAGGAAATATAACAAGGAGGGGTAGATTTTTAAAGAAATTTATGAAAATATTTGGCATGGAAGATGTGAATTCAGTACTAGAAACTGGTAGTACATTTACATATTATTCCCCAAGATATAAAAACTGGGCTAGGCTCGATAGAATTTACATTTCACAGGACTATGTGCATTTAATTGAAGATCTTGATATGCACCCAATAACTATTTCAGATTATGCGCCAATAACAACTAAAATAAAAACACACAGTAATGAAATAAAAATGAGAGACTGACACTTTTTCACCTATCTGTTGAAAAGGGAGGAATTTAAGAAATAGGTAGTAGAAATCATTCAGGAGCTATTAGAGAAGATAGAAACTTCTTCTGAAAATATAGCTAGGGAGTGATATAAAATTAAAAGTAAACTTAAAAATAGGATAGAAATAAAAAAGGAAACATAGTTAAGAAGTAACAAGAATTATTTAGAGGTACTGACAAATATTAAAGTATTGCAAAATAGGGGGAATCTCACAGAACAAGAAGAGAAACAACTACAGAATGCTAAACAGAAACTAAGGGATTACCTTGACAATATGCATGAGTTTAGAAAGATTGCCGTTAAACAACTGTTTTTTGATAATAACTCTAGAGTACAAAAATGTTTAGCACATTGACTCAGACAACAGAAAGTAGAAAGGGCTGTCACTAAGCTTAGGGAGCCTATTACAAGGAAGATAGCTAGGGATTCTGTAGAGGTATTAGAAATATTTCAGAAATTCTGTGAATGTCTGCATAAAGCAGATAAATATAGAAATCAAAAAAAGGTACAAATGAAAATGTTTATGGAAGAATTAAATATGCCAAGGCTAGAGGGAGAGGAGATTCAATTACTAACAGGATAGGAGGAATGAGATAAAAATGGTAATGTATAAACAATCTACAGGAAAGTCCCCAGGATTAGATGGAATTCCTGTGGACATTTGGAAGCTAGAAGGGAAAAAATGATGAAGATCTGGAAGATTTTGTTTAACAGTATTTTAAGAGAAGGAGAAGTACCAACATCCTGGAAGAAAGCAGTGGTAGCTGTAATACCTAAAGAGAGTAAAGATCCATCAGATCCAGCTTCATACAGGCACATTTCAATACTAAACCATGATTATAAAGTGTTTATGTCTATAATGGCTAAAAAATGGCAAAAGTGATGGCAAAATTGATAGATATGGATCAGTGTGGTTTTGTGGAGGGGAGGCAAACATTTGACAACATATACAGAAAAGTGATAATCCAGAGGGAAGCAGAATGTAAGAAAATACCACTGTTGTTGGTGGGTCTTGATGCAGAGAAAGCATTTGACAAAGTAAGCTGGGATTTTATGAGAAGAGCAATGGAAGCATTTGCACTCTCTGATAAAATTATAAGGATATATGAAGGATTTGAGGTGAAAATTAGAGTGGGTGGGGTCCTCTCTGATAATCTCTGCTTGAGCAGAGGAACCAGGCAGGGAAGTCATCTCTCCCCTTTGTTATTTGTATTATATTTAGAACCATTGGAAAAAAAAATAAGGGACTCAGAAATTCAAGGATATAACTGGTATGGTAGTCAAGAAAATCTGGCTCTATTTGCAGATTACATTATTTTATAGCTGACAAAACCAGAAAGGGACAGTGCTGTGGAACATATTGAGACAGTTTCAAACCTTTTTGGGATACAAAATTAATGAAGAAAAAAACAAAAGCAATAGTGGTCATTTATGTACCCACATATGATTTGGTTCAGTAATATCTGTATTTATGGGCAAATGATAAAAAGAAGTATTTGGAAGTATGGATTAAAAATTATACTGTTCTGGCAGCCAAGGATATGTGGGATGAGAGTAAACAAAAGATAATACAAATACTGAGAAAATGGACGCTCTGTTATACGGATATTGATAGTAAGATACAAGCAGTTAAAATGTTTTTAGTCCCTTTAGTCTTATACACTGATCAGGCATATTTTTATCAACCAGAGGAGAATTTGTGGTTAACAATTAATAAAAAGCTGAAGGGTTTTATCTGGGAGGTGTAGTTGGCAAGGGTCAAGTGGGATAAGCTTATTTTTCCAATAGAACAGGGTGGATTGGGATTACCCAAGTTGAAGGGGTATTTCAGAGCAACACAGTTAAGGCTCCTATACATAGCATAAGCAGAAAACTATAATTCAAAGTCAGAAGAGATGATGATGATGATACAGGGGGGGAGCTCAAGTAACAGGGAGAGACCAGATTTTGGATGCAGACCTTTAAGGAAAACAACAATAATCATGCAGAATATTACATTCATAAAGTAGCAAAAGGTCTTCTAAGAACTAAGCCAACACAGGAATGGAGAAAAGAGATTCTGCCAATAGGGATGACTGCAATTAGGGATACAGACAATAGGCAAGAGGGGCAGGAATATATTGGAGAAAACTGGAAGATGAGCCAAGGTACTGGGAGCAAGTAACTAGAGGGAAAGGTAATAGAATGCGAAGATGCTAAGAACTTATTTGTACTGCAGGCTAAAGATTGTCTTCCATATCAAAGACTGACATCAGAGTATAGGAAAAGGGAAAGAAATAGGGGGGGGGTCCTCAACAAAAGACCAGCACTGGTAGAGTTTTTAGTAGAATCTGAAACAAGTTGCTATTAAGAAATTAATAATTAGTAGAGCTTATAAAATATTGCATGATAACTATAAAAATCAATCAGAGGATATTAGGAAGTACTGGGAAGAGAAATTAGATAAGCAATTCACAAAGAAACAATTGGGGGATGTATATATGTCTCCCAAATATGCAACAAAATATTGCCTAGAAATGCTTACATGGGTATTTTTATACCCTAAACAGACTTCAAATAATTTTTCTTCAGGTAGACAGCAAATGTTGGAGGTGTGATGGGGCAGAAAGAAGTAACTGGGAGCATATTTTCTGGGAGTGTAATGAATTGGTATACTTTAAAGATTTCCTGCAGACTGCTCTGTCAAAGATGCTGGGTGAGCAAACTGAAGTGACTAGGGAAATGATTTTTTGAGCTATGATACAAACTCAGAATTGACTAGACATAGTAAGGCCTTGCTGAGTCTAATTATGTTGGCTGCTAAAAAAGCAATTACTAGAAAATGGAAATCAAAGTCTAAACCAATTTAACTAGAAGTAGTGAAGATAGAATCCATGGTGGTGCAGCGGTAGCGTTGTTGCCTCAGAGCAAGAGGCTCTCCCGTTCGATTCTCGGCTGGAGTGCAGGGAGTGCCTTCTGTGTGGAGTCTGCATATACTCCCCGTGGTTGGGTGGGCATTCAAAAGACATGCGTAAATGGGTGTGCCTTCGTTGAAGGTTGAACGTCGAGCTGGCACCTTGGCATTCGTCAAAATCTGCTGCCAATCATTAGCAGACCGGAGTTCTGCTGTGGCGACCCCTAACCGGGAAAAGCCGAAAGACAACAACAACAGTGAAGATAGTAACAGAGTTAAAACAACTGGAACCGGGATCTTTAGAAAAGGGTAGGAGTAAATTACATAGAAAAAATGGGAACTGTGGGATCAACACATGCAGAAGAGGAAGAAGGTTTAAATGAATGTAAGGTTTGAATGAACTATGTAATGGTTGACTAACAATGACTGGGTATGTTAAATGTGATGTATAATGTTTGCATCTACAGTTGTGTTGGCACGACTTGGAATGTATAATGTTTGCAGCTGTCATTTATATAAATATAGCATGGCCTATGTCATACATGATAATTTAATAAAGGTGTTTCTTGTTTAAAAAAAGACTGGTTATATGAAGGTTCCTCAGTGCTATAACATGTAGTGTATCTTCTAATTTTGGAAGGAGAATATTTTTAACACTTGCTTTTTATTTATCTAATGTGAGATGACTTGCAAATTTATAAACAAACTTTAGGCTGGTAAGTACTTTTGAGATAGCAGTTTCAACATGATGTGTGGATGATGGCTGTTGTTTTAGGTATTTTTATTTTTTAAACTAGAAGGAGTTTGCTATTAAAAGTCTTGGTTAACTTTACAGGTTTGGAATTTGCTGCTATAGAGGTGTGCTGAAGAGTTTTGAATTCTGAACAGTTTTAATTTTGTTTTGTGTAGGTTCACTAAGAGTTTACAGAAGAGGAACCAATAGCACAGATGTAAAAAAAATGCTGTATAGTTGCTTTTCTCAATTTGTGCTGTTATTTCCCTGATCTTTGCAATAAGAGCTCACTTATTTATAAAATGATTTTATGGTGCAGGAGTTTCATGGACAATGAGTTTATAGATATTGTACAAAGGATTAGGCTGAGAATTGAACCATGGGATATTCCTGATGGTAGGAAGGATGTATCTGAACAGGTATATGAAACTGGACTTAGATCAGTCTGTTGGTGAGAAAGGTGTTATACCACAATGCTGAGGTACTGTTAAATCATAGTTATTTATTTTTATTCAAACTCTTGTAATGAAAAAGTGTTGATCAGCTAGGTCCAACCTATATGCAGATACACAAATACAGTGCTGACTACTTCCCCTTTGTACATGTTGCTGTGAAGGTAATCTGCAGTTGTATAAACAGCTGTTGCTGTATAACATTTTGGATATATAGGATCCTACTGAACTGAGTTAAATTTAATTTCTGTAAAATTTTTGAGTAGTAATCATAATTTGTTGGGTTAGGGAATTTAAGAAGTAGATTAATGAATGCCCTGTTTGGTATGTACCTCTCCAAACATCTGCACCAACTGGAAAGGCCACA